>NC_073305.1:111215034-111377534 GCF_027595985.1 Sorex araneus
TCACTTGGAACCTAAGTGAATTGGGTTCTCAAGACCTATTAATTAACTGAAAAAAAGTACAAACAAGTACAAACTTTATAAAACTCTAAATTTTATTCATCATTTTGTGTTTTGTTGTTTTTGCTTTTGGGGGGTCACACCTGGAGGTGCTCAGGGCTTTGTCCTGGCTCTGCACTCAGGGAGCATTCCTGGTAGAACTAGGGGGACCGTATGTGGTGCTGGAAGTTGAACCTGAGTCTGCTGTGTACAAGGCAAACACCTTATATGCTGGATCATTGTTCTGGTCCCAATGTTCATTATTTTTTTAAGCCTTGAGTACTACAATATAACATTTCCGCTTTCATGACTCTCTGAGAATCTACTTTTTGGCCTACTACCCACTTCTCTGTTTTTGCTGAAACAGTCCCAATTTTGTGCAGATAGCAAAACTTGAACTGCTTTTGGAAAAACTAAATTCTCTGTATTCCAAATAAGTTATATTGGCGCCGGCCACAGTAGGCGTCAGCTTCAACATTTGTATAAATAAGAGATTTAAGTGGAATGTATGCATAAAGGGGAGATTTGGGCTCTCATGTTTTAATATTTCTAATACTTCATATTTATATTTTTTATTTTAGCTAAATCTGATTCAACACAAATATTGCTAGATATTTATTGGTTTCCATTTTTCCCATTTTTCTAGTAATATATTCCCTTTTCACATGTTTAAGACAGTATTTTATGGATTTATGTCACATCTTCACATTATAACTCTCCTTCACCAACAGCAGAACTAGGGAACTTGATGAAATGTATTTCTTCAATGTTCTCATACTTGGATTATTATCATCACTGATATATATTTTCCAAGCACACCAGAATCCTCCCCAGGGTTACTGATCTCATTTATTCCTTCCTCCCAGGGGACCTCAAGCCTCATCTCATCCCTTCTCTCTAAAGGCCTGTTGTCTCCTGACTTAGAAACATCTTAGAAACATCCTTCTGTTTTTGCATCCTAAAAGCAAAACCTCTTGATTTCATAGCTGGCTCATTTCTCTCCCTTTTTTCCTGGAAAAGGAAAGACTCAGATCATTGTCTTCATTTCTGAACTGTTTTCAGTTAGTCTTAGTGAA
Source organism: Sorex araneus (assembly GCF_027595985.1). Lineage (NCBI taxonomy): Eukaryota > Metazoa > Chordata > Mammalia > Eulipotyphla > Soricidae > Sorex > Sorex araneus. The sequence continues at coordinate 111,216,147 of NC_073305.1, forward strand.
AATGGTTGCACCCATTAAAGTCATCTATAACCCCTTGTTTCTCAAAGTCAGTTAACCCATGACCTCTTATTTGTTGCATTGGACTTTCCATCCAAATTGGAATTCTTCCTTCCCATGTTTACACCACATACAGATGTCTCAGATGACTACCACCAGACTTTTGTCACCTTCACCATTTTTCCCCTTCACACTCTTACTTTACAATAAAATAGAGCTCTTCAGGGCTCTGTCCTTGGTCCTGTTTTCAATGCTACATTTCTCTGGGAAAATAAACCAACTCCAAGTACCTTAATCGTGGCTTGTTTTTTCTTTTTTCTTTTTTAATGATTTCTACATTTCAAGATTTAACTCTAAGCTCTCTGGATAGAGTAAAACCTCAGATGTTTTATTGCTGGATGTCCCCTGGATATCTTCTCCATCTATGTATTTCCAAGTCTTGTAAAATTTATTAAGTATACTTCCTTCCCCTATTATGAATACTGGCAATGCTCCAGAGCAAAGAACTTATGACCTTAAGTGAAGATGATATATAACATCTTCCACCCATCAAATTGGATATGTGGCATGTGAGAGAAACAAGCCTTTTATTTCAAGCTTATGATATTTTAGTTATTTATAAAACTATACTATACAGCCAGATTGGGCTTCCTAGAGATCCAAAACTAAATTCTCTGATTTTGAATCGATTTTTTGGTCAATAGTCCCTGTGCACTATTAACACAGTGCACATTTTATTTTTATTAACAGGAAAATAAAAAAACTTCTCACCTGTTCTTCCTGTTTTTGTTTTCTGTGTTGTTGATCCATCACTTTCTACCCATTTAAACAGGCGAGAAACCTGGGCACATGTATAGAATCCACTTCTGAGTTTGACGCAAGTGAGGCAGAAGCAGTGGCGGCAGGTCTCTGTTCGTTTGTGATTCCCAGTTTCTTCAATATTTTCAAGAATGAAAATATTGAGTATTAAAGATGCTCAGACCCAGAGTTGGAAAATAGAAAAGTTTATTGGAAAGCAGAAGAGAAAATAAAAGGAGCTCTACAACTGTGAAAGAACTTAGTACAGGACCAAGTTAAAAGTAAGTTTTGTATAGACCCTTATAAAGGCCCTTTGCACCAATCAACAAGTATCACAGAGAACGAACAAACGAACGTGTGGGGAATCTATACAGTAGTCAGGCTGGCTTATCTTTCTGGTCACCTGCCTCCAATGTTGTTTATTGTCTTAGTTTCCCTGTGAACCTAAGCTCTGGGGCAGACTTTTGTGGTGAACAGTGGTTAACTCCCTGTTTATGAGAAAAGCCCAGGAATTTGCAGAAAGTCAAAAATACAGGATGGGCCAGCCAAATGTGGGACTGCTCACAGCAGCTGGGAAGGGTAAACTGAGGCTCCTCTTTCAAATTCACCCACATTTTGTGATTGAGGCAGTTTTGTATATTCTATTTCTCAAGTACTCAATAAACTCTCATTTATATCTTGCATGTACATTATATTATTTCTTGACTAAACTAGTATCTGCTTGTCTCAGATACCAATCTTCTCTAACTCTGTATCTTACATGACTGTCACAATGATATTTTGATAGCAAGTGTTGACCATTCTACACTCCTTTTAAAAATCTTTCCCCAGTTCTTACAAAATAAAACAAAAATGACCTTTATCATGGCATATAAGGCTTTTAAATAATCGAAGCCCTTTTTATCTCCTTAGCCAAATCCAGCAATCCTAACCCTAGGAGCACTATTCCCTTCCTTACACCCTAACGTTAAGCACTTGGATATAGTTTCCTGGCTGATTCTTCTAGCTATCCCTGAGCGCTTCTGCCCGCCCCCACCCCAACACACACACACACACACACACACACACACACACACATTTAGTTGTTAAGCTCAAAGAGTTGTAGTGCATACTTGACTTCCTGCCCCTCCAGGTTCAATTCTTTGGCACTACAAGGTCTCCCAGCAGTACTGGGGATGACACCCTAGCACTGAGCTGAAAGTAGTTCTGGAGCACTGCTAAATGTAGCCCCAAGACAAACAGACAAGGTTTTCCTGCTAGCTCCCAGTAGACTTATTAATGCCCCTCCCTGTTCCATTTACCTGTTTAAAACATGTTTTTGTTATTGAAAATGGCACTTTAAAAAGCTTTGTGGCGGGTAGGGCGTTTGCCTTGCACGCGGCCGACCCGGGTTCAAATCCCAGCATCCCATATGGTCCCCTGAGCACCGCCAGGAGTAATTCCTGAGTGCAGAGCCAGGAGTAACCCCTGTGTATCGCCAGGTGTGACCCAAAAAGCAAAAATAAATAAATAAATAAATAAAAATAAAAAGCTTTGTGATGGTCACTGACTGTAATATTCCAGAGGCTAGGAGTAATTAAGAATTATTTCTGGACAGCACAGTACTTGGCACTTTACAGACACCAAAAATACTTGTGAGAAATGCTTGTGTAAGGGTAAGCCCTTTTAGCTGATAATAAAGGCTAATTTTTTTTCAATAGCTTAAAATTTGTTGCAAGTTTACTATGCACCAGGCATTAAAGCAACCATCCTACAACATAACCCTTTATTTCTTGTTACTAGTGTTAGCCCAACAATATTTCTAGGGCATTGAGCCCTGACCACTGCCAGGTGTGGCTGCAGAACCAAAAAAAAGGAAAGCTAAAAGGGTAACTCGTATATTTAAAAAAAAAAAATCCCTCAATAATCCATGTTGTTAATCCATGTTTAATTTTCCCCAAACAAGGTCATTCTGTTCCACCAGCATCTCAGCTTTGAGAATACGGGATCTTTGCCAAAGACCAAACAAGTCGTGAGATTCATTCAGGGTAGTGTGCAGTGGCTGGGGGTCTTGTTTTGTTTGGCCAGCAATTAACAAAGCCACTTGGCTCGCCCAGAAATACACAAAACATGCAGGACCCCTTCGATTTCCTCACCTCCTCGCCTCTTCCTTGGGAAATCGGGCTGCTCCAGGCAAAAGCTGTCCCCCCGCCTCCCCACCCGGCAAGCCATGTGTCGCAGAAGCCTCAACACTTGCGGCACGAATTCCCTCCCCGGGCCATTTGGGGGCTGCACGCGCTCTCGCCGGCCCCGCGGCGCCTTCACGCGCAGCCGTTTTGTTTATGCGGCGGGGCCGGGAGTGGGGAGGGGCGCGGGCCGGTATAATAGGGGCGCCCGGGGCGGCGGGGCGGCGCGGCCAGGCGGGGCCCGAGTGAGTGAGCAGCCGGAGCGGCCGTGCCATGGACACCGCGCCGCGGCCGGAGCGCCGGGCGGCCGCGCGCTGTCGCCCCCTGCTGCCCGCCGCACGCTCGGGGTACGGCGCCTCCCTCCCAGCTCCCCGCGCTCCGCCCCTGCTTCCTGCGTCCCGGACGCGCCCCCGGGCCGCGCTCGTCTGACCGTCCCCTGCTTCTCCCCCTCCCCAGCAGGTCGGCGGGCTTCTGGAGGCCCTGGCTGGACAGCCCCGGGGACCCCCGAGGACGCGCTCAGCCCCTCGTCCCACCGGAAGTGAGTGCGGGGCGTCCCGCGAGTGGCACCTCTCGGGGACGCTGAGCTGGGGCCGGACCGAGAAGCCGACGAGCGCCCGGGAGATCGCGCCCGCCGTGGGTGCGGCGTGTGCACCCGGGAACGTGGGGGCGGACGCCGCGGACCCCCCCCCCCACCTTCTCCCCGGGAGGTTGCGGAGAAAGAACCCCCGGGACTGTTCCGAGCAGCGCGTGTGCAGTTTCTGCACGAACGTGAGTGCTAACCCCGACCACTCTCCTTTCCCGCAGATGCCCGGCGGCCCCGGGAGCAGCGGAGCCTCCGGAAAGCTTTCGCAGTACAGACACCCCGTCAGGTGAGTGAGAGTCACCCCTAGGCCCTCTGACCCCCACCCCACAGCCCAGTTCCGGAGCGAACGCTGCAGTTGTTCTCTTGGGAGGAGAGAAAAAAAAAATCCATGTTCAAGGTTATTTTATCCTCCCTATCCCAGAACGTGTGAACTCTCGTTCAAGAATGTACCATGATGAGGAACTGCAGATGTGTAGTAGAATGATGCTCACGAGGCAGTTTTAAAAATAGAAACTCTATTTAAAATGCTAAAGGGACCGAGTGAAATTGATTTCACTCGAGGCACTGTGGCTTATTCCCTTGTAACCCGTTAGGAAGAAGTCGTGCGGTGCGGCAAATGAAGCTTTGCAGATTAGAGAAAAATAATATTTAATGAGAAGCGGAAAGAGGACTTAGAGATCAGAAGAGATTTGATACAGTGTGTGAGGATCGCGTTTTCTGTTGTAAGCCACGGGAGGAAAGCCTTTCTTTAAGCTCCTTGTAACTTTTTATTCACGTGCAAGGTTAATTCTACAGTTTGTTTGCTTCGGAAGCCGTTAGGTGAAAAGCCAAATGATGTTTGTAAGGTATATGCATGTATGTTTAAATAGTATGTAGCTGTCATTAATTTTCTCTCACGTTTTGACTCATAAGGGACAGGGAAAACAATGAGGGCCCTGCGACAAGTATGTGATGAGGTTTACATTCCTCAGTTTATAAGTACTACAGAACTATGAGGCATCTAAATCTGCCAGGGGGACATCCAGAGTTTATCCTGGGTTTCCTGGGATGGGGTGATGAGTATTGAGATTAGTTAGGATGGATGGTAGCACAGAGAAGGGGAGAGAGAAATGGCACAAAAGAGATGCAGGATGTTTTAGGTAGAATTTTGTGCTCATCCAGTATTTGGCATTGACACCCATGGACTTTATTTTATACAGGATGTAGGGAGGGTAGAGGGAAGGTTAAAGAATTTTAACTAGCCAAGTGGTGTAAGCAGATGTGTGTTTCAGGAAAATCACTGAAGAGATATACAGGCTTGGTTTGAACGTGAAAGTAAAATTAGAAATTATTTTTGTGGTACAGGCAAGAATGTTAAGGAGGCCCGCCAAGACATTGAAAGTAGAGGCGGTTGCAAGTGGGGAATAAGTTTACTGACAATACACTAGGCTTATCATGTATTGAATATGAAGAGGACAAGACAGTGGCCCCAAGTTTGTGACTGAAAAAAGTGAATGCTATACTATGGAAAAGAAATGAGGACTTGAAACAGATCTGATGGCAATACAGCCATCTAGTTTTCTTTTTTCATTCTTAATGGGATTCGGAGGTGTCCAAACAGCTGCATAGGTCACGGGCTCAGCAGGAAGATCCCAGTAGAAAATACAGCTTTGGGTAAGTGAATAGTTGGGGAAATTATGGCAGTTGGTCAGAGAAAGAGAGAGAGAGGAGAGAGAGAATGTTGAAACACTTGACAAGAAACACTCAGAACAGGAAAGTGTGGAGTTCTGGGGGGGGGGGGGGCGGGAATGACCAATTAAAATTTTGGGTCAAATGAGACAATAATAATGACAATAAACAACAGTCTTTGAGTTTTGGCAGTTCCAATGGGACATAAAAAATGAGTTGTTTGTATATTAGCGATTTTTCTCTTTTTCTCTGGGCTACTGTAGTAGTTTTATTTCTACTACATTTTTGTTGTTATTGTTATTGTTTTGGGGTTTTGGGTCACACGTGGTGGTGCTCAGGGGTTACTCCTGGCTCTGCACTTGGGAATGAATTCAAAGCAGTGCTTGGGGGACTATATAGGATACCCAGAGGATTGAACCTGAATCGCCGCCGTGTAAGGCAAGCATTCTACTTGCTGTACTGCTGTTTCAGCACTATATTTCCCACTCTTAAATTTATTTTGTTTATTTTTATTTTCTAACCTGTAATACTGCGTGCTTCAGTTCTTTTCATTTAGCTATCAGCTTCTTGAGGCCAGAAAACATGATTTCTTCATCATTGAATTATCAAATATTCCTGGCACAACAGATCATTACAATATATATTAATTAACTGAAATATTGATGGCTACTTATCTAGCCTCAAATCACAAACATTTCTTTTTACTAATTTTGCTAGAAACATTTATAAACTACATTAAACATGAAAATTTGTAAGTGTAGTGATTCAAAATAAATTAAAACAAAATAAATTAAAAAAACAAGAAAAAGCACATATTTTAAATGTATAGTGTATTGAACATATAACCTTTGCTTTGTTAGAATTATTTATATACTCTAAATTATTATATATTTTTTACATTGGGTGCTATTTATAGAAAAGTGACTACATCATAGTCAGGGATTCAACCCTAAATCTCATTTTTTCTTTACTGTAGATAAAAAATGAAAGACTAGATACATATTTGTTAGAAAATTTTAATTTGGGGATAATTGTGCTATTGTACAGAATTATTGTAGAAAGTCAGTATCATTCTCATAATTTCAATGTGGTGTTCCTAAAGTTACATGGACTGGGAAAGGGGAGAGAGATGAAATTAAGTTGGAATTAAAGGTGGTCATTCTATACCTCAAATTGGGAGCACACAGACAAGCTATATGTTAAATTATCCTCATGAAGAATTTAGTGGGGTTTTTTAAAGAATTTTTTTTGCTTTATCCTTTAGTTTGAATAAAGAAATAAAACCAATTATTTATACTTTGTCAAGAATACTTCATGAAAGCTGATATATAATTTTCATTCTCTTGAAAGGCTATATTTATTCAAATGGATAAACCAATTGTTAAATATATCATGCTCTTGAAATTTGAACATTCCATGAGTATAAGGATTTTTGACCCAAGGAAGTAAAATAAATTGTGTTGTATGCTTCTTTCAGACTATTTTGGCCAAAATCAAAATGTTATGATTACTTATATCAAGAAGCAGAAACTCTACTGAAAAACTTTCCAATTCAAGCCACAATTTCTTTTTATGAAGATTCTGATAGTGAAGATGAAATTGAGGAGCTGATCTGTGAGAATGAATCTGATTAGTTACTGTTTATGACATTCAAAGCTTGTAAGACTTAAATTTAGTGTATAAATGTATCATAATACTTTAAATAACTTATTTGTACATAATTTATTAATAAAATAAAATATTTTATAATTGCTACAGTAGTTTGAACTTCTTTATCCATACACTATAACTCAATGATATAATTTATAGTCACCATTTACAAATATTTTGGCTATATTTTCACCACTTAGGGTTTATAAAATATAGTTTTGATCTTTTTGTTTTGGTCTCTAGTTTTGATCAAATTATAACTGTATCTTTAATTTATATATTTAGTTTTAGTGTATGAAAATACTTAATTTTAGTGCTTCTAACATTGGCATTTCTTACTCATTTCCTTTTTAGATAATAAAGTATATCTGATATTAAGCAGTTTCTGAATTGTTACATATTTGCCAGCAGATATATGTCAGTTGAAAAATACCTTAACTCCTTGAAAATAGAAATAATCTTTAGGGATATTAAATTTTAGGAACCGTGAATGAATGATGAGTCAAGTAATTTTCACTTAAACAGTTCTCTGCTGTGCTAAATGTAATAGAAAAAAAATAATGTGAATGCTCACTCTTGATGACTCTACACTGAGAGAATTCCAGATTAAAACACAGTGTCTTTTTTTAAAATTTTATTGAATCACTGTGAGATGATTACAAGCTTTCATGTTTGGGTTACAATCTCACAATGATCAAACACCCATCCCTCCACCAGTGCACATTCTGCACCACCAATATCCCCGGTATGTCCCCCCTTTCCCATTCTCCCCCTGCCTCCACGGCAGACAGTATTCCCCATACTCTCTCTCTACTTTTGGGCATTATGCTCGAAACAAAAACACTGAGAGGTCATCATGTTTGGTCCATTATCTACTTTCGGTATGCATCTCCCATCCCGACTGATTTCTCCAGCCATCATTTTCTTTTTTTTTTAAATTTATTTATTAGTGAGTCACAGTGAGGGTACAGTTACAGATTTATACATTTTTGTGCTCATGTTTCCCTCATACAAAGTTTGAGAACCCATCCCTTCACGAGTGCCCATTCTCCACCACCAATAAACCCAGCATCCCTCCCCCCTCCCCCAATCCTCCCCCCCACACTGTGGCAGGGTCTTCCCTTTTGTTCTCTCTCTCTAATTAGGTATTGGGATTTGCAATAAAGGTGTTGAGTGGCCATTGTATTCAGTCTCTAGTCTACATTCAGCACACTTCACCCTTCTCCTGCGTGGCCTCCAACCACATTTTACTTGGTGTTCCCTTCTCTATCTGAGCTGCCCTTTTCCCAGAATGTGAGGCCAGCTTCCAAGCCATGGAGTCAACCTCCTGGTACTTATTTCTACTATTCTTGGGTGTTAGTCTCCTACACTGTTATTCTATATTCCACAGATGAGTGCAATCTTTCTATGTCTGTCTCTCTCTTTCTGACTCATTTCACTTAGCATGATACTTTCCATGCTGATCCACTTATATGCAAACGTCATGACCTCATTTTTTCTAACAGCTGCATAGTATTCCATTGTATAGATGTACCAAAGTTTCTTCAATCAGTCATCTGTTCTAGGGCACTCGGGTTTTTTCCAGATTATGGCTATTGTAAATAATGCTGCGATGAACATATGAGTGCAGATGTCATTTCCAGCCATCATTTTCTTAGTGATCCCTTTTCTATTCCATCTGCCTTCCCCTCTCTGCTCATGAAACAGTCTTCCAGCTATGGGGCAATCCTCCTGGCCCTTGTATCTACTGTCCTTATGTGTCAGCCTCATGTGATGCTATTCTATACTCCACAAATGAGTGCAGTCCTATGTCTGTCCCTCCCTTAAAACACAGTGTTTAAATGGCATGATTTAAATTGTGTCCAAAAAAAGGGAACCATTAAAAAACAGTATTTGATAGTATTTTTCCATTTTTGTCTCAGTGGGAGTTACTAAGGCATTTGCCAATCTACCTACTTTAGCCAAATCTTAAATTTAAGACATTTACTGATTTCTCTGTGTTATTAATCTTCGTAAAACCAGACTGTTTGTTTTGTTCTTCCCTTCGGTTACTGGGGGGGAAATGGGAAAGTGAAAGTGCTGATATCCGTAATGAAACATAGAACTCTCAGATTGCTTTTTCAAAAGAAAAATCAGAGAGAGCTCAGGAGTTAAGACAGTTGCCTTGCGTGTGACTTACCCGGGTTTGATCCCAGCACATGATGGTTTCTTGAACACCTCCAGCAGTCACTCATGCATCAACAGTCACTTGTGCACTAAGCACATCCCACTGTAGCCCCACAACCAAAGTCACTGTCACTGTCACTGTCATCCCGTTGCTCATCGATTTGCTTGAGTGGGCACCAGTAACGTCACCATTGTGAGACTTGTTGCTGTTGTTTTTGGCATATTGAATACACCGCGGGGAGATTGCCAGGCTCTGCCATGTGGGCGAGATACTCTTGGTAGCTTGCTGGGCTCTCAGAGAGGGGCAGAAGAATTGAATCCGGGTTGGCTGCGTGCAAGGCAAAGGCTCTACCCACTGTGCTATAAATCTTTTTAATCCCTTTTTATTTTTTATTTGAGGGGCTGGAGAGATAATACTAAGGATAGGGCACTTGTTTGTGCATGCTGACCTGGATTGATCTTTGGCATTTCATATGGTCCCAGGTGTAATTCCTGAGTGCAGAGCCATGAATAAGCCCCAAACACAGCTAGGTGTGATCCTACCCTCAAAAAGGAAAATTAAAATCTCTATGCATGTATCACTCAGCTTCAAACTTACCTGTGTGTCCATACATATTATCATATAAAACAGCTTAATATGTCATTTCAACTGTAAATAGTTTTGTTTCTTAAAAGTAGAAGTGTTTTTTAGAAATGATTACCTAGGGGACAGGGGCAATAGCTACCATAGAGCACCTGATTGGCATGTATGAGACCTTGTACTTGATCAGTGACATCAAAAATTTTTTTTCTAGTTATGAAGTACTTTTTGTACTGGAGCTGTAGCACAGTGGGTAGGGCATTTGCCTCACATGCAGATGACCCAGATTCGATTCCTCTGTCCCATTCAGAGAGCCTGGCAAGCTACTTGGAGTATCCTGCCCGCACAGCAGATCCGGGCAAGCTACCTGTGGTGTATTCAATATGCCAAAGACAATAACAAGAAATCTCACAAATGGAGACGTTACTGGTGCCTGCTCGAGCAAATTGATGAACAATGGGAGGACAGTGCTACAGTGCATGAAGTACTTTTTACTTGAAAAGTTTGAACACACATTTCCTTCTAATTATGAATATACTATGGAATTTTAAAGTATAGAGCCAAATTTAAGCCACATTTGTAGTTGGGGAAAGTTAGTAATGGAAGGAGTGTGGGTGGGGGTGAAATTTAGATATTATTTGTTTAAATTCTGTACCACTGGATTCCACTCTTAGGATGTGTGTCTCCTTCAAGGAGCATACAAAAACCCTACCAGGTTACCCATGTGAATCTCAAGAATGAGGGATTGATGATTGGCACAGTATGAGCATTTTTCTCAAAAATATGCAATTATGAAAACTAACATTGATCTCTCAAAAAGTTAAAGAGCACCTGCCATTGAATTCGAACTTTTAATTAGAGTCAGTAATTAAAAGACATGTAATTTAATTCCTATTAAATAAAACTTAAACTCATTATATAGATGGAGGAAACGAGATATTTAAAGTAATGTACATAAGATTGCTGAGTTTCTTTTTTGTTTTGATTTTGCGCCACACCTGGTGGTGCTCAAGGCGCTCAAGACAGTGACTCTACACTCAGGAATTACTCCTGATGTGCTCCAGGATCACATGGGATGAAGGGAACCTGGGTCAGCCACGGGCAAGGCACATGTCTAACTCGCTGTACCATCGCTCTGGCCCTAGATTGCTGAGTTATTTAATGAAGAGTGTCTTCTATACCAACCTGACTCGTTTTTGGTTTCCTTCTAAGAAACATTTTCTCAAAGTCTAACTCTTAAACATAGCTGTTCAACACTACAATTGGGGGCGTTTTCATTTTGACTTTCAGGGAAATTAGAATGAGGAGAAAGGAAATGGGAAATTAGACGAGGAGAAAGAACTTAACTGTCACTGCAGGAGTAGAAGACAATTCCATAACGATTTTTTGGTTTGTTTTGCTTTGGTTTGATTTTGTGGCCACATCCAGCATTACTCAACGCTTACTCCTGGTTGTACATTCAGAAATCACTCTTGAAGTTGCTCGGGGGACAGTATGTGGTGTCAGGGATCAAACCCGGGTAGGTAAAGTGCAAGACAGCCGCCTTACCCGCTGTACTGTATCACTCATCCCACTAAGATTTCTTAGGATGAAGTTTTCTCTTTTTAGCCCACAGGAGTGACTGCATTTGGTACCTTAGTTCTGTAGAGGCTCTTTGCAGGATAGCCTCGTCCTCTTAAAGTAGTTTCGGAAAAATCAGCATGTCTTGGCAGCAGCTCCGCATTTCAATAGTAGCATCATAGTGTTTGATGGACAGATACTTGTAAGTTAACAGGATTCTGCAAAGCGTTTACTAGCAGTTTCGGTCAGCACCGAGGCGGAGGGACAGCTTCACCTTTTCCAGCTCACCCAAGAGCTGTCACTCCTGCAGTGCTGAAGCTAGGCGAGCAGGGAGCGCGGAAGCCGCGCGCTTTCTAGTCCCGCCCCGGCCGGCGCGCGGCTCCTCCCATTGGCTCCGCCCTCCGCGTCCTCGACGTCCCAACGTGCTGCGTCACGGCGCGCCTGACCCCGGCTGACCCCGGAAGTGGGCCGGGGGCTTGGCCTCTGCCCGGCCTGGGTGCCGGAGTGGCCGCTGCTGCCTGCGGTGGGTCCAGTCCGCCAGCGCTCGTGCTAGGCGGTGGACCCCGGCAGGGTCCGGGCCCAGGGTCCAGAATGCTGAACGTCCCTTCGCAGTCCTTCCCGGCCCCCAGTTCGCAGCAGCGAGCCCCCTCCGCGGGACGGAGCAAGGTAAGCGGGCCGGAGGCGGGGGGATCCCGGGACCCTGGCGAGCGTGTTCTCTCCTGCCCCTCTCGGACCAGCTGTCCGGAGCCTCCGCAGCCCTCGCGCTCCCCTGTCCTTGCCGGCGATCTCTCCCTGGTCGCGCATCTCCCAGCTCCGTGGACTGCCGCGTCTCCCTCCCGCCCACCTGCTGGTCCTGTATCTTCCCCATCCCTTATCCCGGGCTCTTTGCCTTTGCCCAGGACTCTCCCAGCGGAGTCGGACGTGCTGGGCCAGGCCAGTGCCCGATTCTAAGTCAGGATAGTGCCTTCCCGCCTTCTGTGCTTCACCCAGTGAAGAAGCACTTGGGGACCAGAAAGGCTTCTTCACTGATCTGTAGGAAAAGTTGGCCCCGCGGCCACCATGATCTTGGATGGAACCATCCCTCCAAGTGTGGCGGGCCTTGGGGAAGGATGGGAAATGGGACAAAAGGCTGCAAACTTCGGGTTAGGTTGAAGAACGCATTTCTAAGTAATAAGAAGTATTTTCATCCTCTGACACCTGCTGGCTTTTATCACTGGCTTTCCCCCTGTTTACCTGCCGATCTTGAAGCTAAGGTAACAAACACACTCTGGAAGTTTGTTAGACTGGTTACTATTAGCAACAGGTGGATGCAAATATATTTTTATACTCGCAACATATAATAAGGTTTCCTTATTTTCGTTGCAGCATATTTGTTAATTTCTTGTTCTGTAACCACAACTTCTGTTTTGTTTTCGAATATTTTGCCGACTTGGGCTAGTGTTTTCTTCATTCAGGGCTCTTAGGTCTTTTCATTTTAGACAGTTTCCTTTTAGACCAGTTCAGCAAGCTTCTTGTTTTTTCTTCACATAGACTTGGAGATTGAGTCTTGATCATAATTCTAGGTTCTGACATCTGTAGCTTTCTTTAGCTTTTCAGAAGTCTGTAAGCCCACATATCCTGATAATGTGGCTGAGGTTTATTCAGTGCTTAGTGGAAACACATAAGGTCTAATTGTTCTAGATGCTGTGCAGGTATTGATGAGATATTTATAGTGATTCTACAAAGGGGCTGCTTTGTTATCTCTGTTTCACAGAAAAAGAAACTGGTTAAGAAACATGGCCTTAGACGCTTGACGCCAGCTGTAAAATTTAATTTTTGCTTTATATGGTATCTAAATATGTTGTCTCCTCTTTGATAGTTGAATTGTTTCCCAAGCTAAATATGTAGCTGAATAGCATAAGCCTTTGGAGAGAATCTTTGAATTAGAATATGTATTGCCACTTCTTTTCTATTAAAATGATCAGTTGTGCCCTCAGCATCCACCTAAAGTAGAAAGTTTAAATGCAAAGATATGATGTTTCTTAGTATTCCTGATTAGGATGATAGTGACAATCTCCCTTGAAGTTCCATAGAGCTGTGATCTCTGTCTTCAATGACTTCAATTAGCCCAACATACAGTATAGACTAGTAAATAGGCTGTTATAAATGCCACTCGACATGAAAACAGTGTTACTGTAATGAGGAAGGTTCTAGAAATGTTACTGCTCCTTAGGGCTACCTTAGAAACAAGATAGTAGTGGAGCAGTTCCATTGGCATATTTCCTGAAGCATGTAAGATAGTTGGACTCATCTCCATTTGTCTTTATGTTCACAAGGAGTGAGCTTTAGTTTTATTTATTTATTTTTTGGGGGCCACACCCAACTGTGCTCAGGGCTTACTCCTAGCTCCACTCTCAGAGATCACCCCTGGCAGAAGCAGAAGACAATTTAGGGTACCAGAGATAATGCAAGACAAGTGCCTTACCCACTGTACTATTGCTCCAACACCTGGAAGTGATTTTTATAGGGAATAAAGCTATATAGCAAGGGTGGGTTGCAGAAGGATGGGCCTAAAAGTGATTAAGCTTTCAACCTAATTTTATCTTGGGCATTAGAGGAAGGACTAGATGAGGACAAATACTGCTCTGAGGAACTAGCTAATTTCTAATTTTTAATTCTGTTCTAAATTTCTTTAGGGCTGTTCTCATGTTATTATAATGTCCACAAAGGGGTTGAAGTCAAGGCCTCTGGAGAAAATAATACTGGTGAGGGGTAGAGGGCGTTGAGGGGAGAAGGTTGATCCTAGCAGAAGTTTTGTGGTCATTGGGTTGTATCTGGGAAGAGCAGGACTTGGAAAACAAGTCAGATCTCTGCTGTTATCTCGAGATCCAGAAAAAGAATTTCCGGAGTGCATATATATATACATATATTTATATATATATGCACTCCGGAAATTCTTCTATATATATATTAAATCATCATCAACCCATTGATCATTAGTTTTCTTGAGCAGTCTCAGTACTGTCTCCATTTGTCCTAGCCCTGAGATTTTAGAAGCCTCTTTTTACTCATCCTTCTCAATGGTGCTGCATGGAAGCTCGTTCAGGGTCAGGGAATGAGACCCATCATTGTTACTGGTTTTGGCATATGAATACAACATGGGGAGCTTGCCAGGCTCTCCCATGTATGTAGGAAACTCTTGGTAGCTTGCCAGGTTCTCCAAGAGGGAGAACTAGGATGTAAGATGTTGCTTCCGGGAGCTCTGTCTTATAGTCTCTGAATGTTGGCCATTGGTAGGATTACACGGCAACGGGGGCAGTTTCTGGGTGCAACTGCCTAGCTACTGGAAAATGGGGGATCTGGGCGGAAGAGGCCCAATCCCAATCTGAGCAGGCTTGGAGATCTCGGCCCTGGGTCCCACACACCTGGGTTCCTCTGCCGGTTCCTTCATGCATGAGGCTCATCCGAACATGTTGAGAGGGGCCTTGAGCATGGCTGTGGCTGGGTTCCGGAGGTCCTTGGCCTTGAGGGCTCTGCTCAGGGCTGGGGAAGGAAACTCAACCGACTCCCTCCGAGGGGACCCGGTAAAGATAGCCAGGCGCTGGGGCAAGAGATTCTGTGTCGCTCTCTTCCGGGAGCTTGGTCTTATAGTCTCTGGATGTTGGCCATTGATGGAATTACATGGTGCCGGGGCAGTTTCTGGGTGTGACCACCTAGCTACTGGAAAATGGGGGATCTGTGCGGAAGAGGCCCAGTCCTGATCCAAGCAGGCTTGGAGATCTCAGCCCTGGGTCCCACATATATAGTTTCCACTATATAGAGAAATATATGTATGTATAGGTTCCACTGTATATTAAATAGTGAACTTAAATATTGCAGGGGGAAATATGAGAAAAGAGAACCCCACAAAATCAGAAAAAACGAATACACATCCCAAGTAGGGATGTGGGTGATTCCAAAGTGAATGTTCCACAACTTGCCATTGTAATTGCAGTGTTGGGTTCAGAGTATTTTTCCAAATAGGCCCAGGGACTATGTAGATGAGACTTCCTTGCTGGGACTGGTCAAAGAGAAAGGATTTTAAGCCTTTTAAAGTTATCTGCTTTTAAGCCTTACCAAGCCTTTGATCCTGCTGTGTTGTCTCCTGACACT
This sequence comes from Sorex araneus, assembly GCF_027595985.1. NCBI lineage: Eukaryota > Metazoa > Chordata > Mammalia > Eulipotyphla > Soricidae > Sorex > Sorex araneus. Next base: position 111,231,445 of record NC_073305.1, read on the forward strand.
GTTCTGAGTGTCAGCTTGGGTCCTGAATCATTTTAAAGTGGCTGGTTTTAAATCTGAACTGGGTTATTTTACTCTTGAGCCTGAGACAGGGGCATGGCAAAAAAAATAAATAAATAAAAAAACCCAAGTCCCAAAATCCTTTTCAGAACACATCTTTATTTGATTCCTTGTGAACTCATTGCCAGGATCCCTCTGCCTGCTTGCCTCAGTTTCATGTCAGGCAGGAAATCAGTTCCAGCTTAGCAGAAATATTTCAGGGAGGGAACAAACTTCAAATATTGATCTAGTGTAGCAAATTATGACCATATCATGAAAGACCTGGTAAACCACTCTGGGGAATTTAGAAATATCATAGGTATATGGGTTTTTGTTTGGTGGAAGGGATGAAAGCTCTCTCTAAGGCCTCTTTTATAAAGATCCTAATCCCAGGGGTTTAATCACCTATTATAAACCCTATTTCTGTTACTGTCGCTTTGAGTATTAGGATTCCAGTTATGTATGAATCTGTGGGGGAACATTCAGCCAGTAACAATACATTTCCTTGAATGTGCTTGCTGTTAGATACTACTCCTGTAGATACTATGTTGCAAAGCTAGATACCATGTAGATACTAAGTTGCATTCCTATAGATAAAACTATGTTGCAAACTGGTTGTACCTGTTAGACGCCAAATCCTATAGAAAGATCTTGAAAATGCTCTATAAGGTTGTAGAAATTGGTGAAAATATTTGTAGTACTTTTCATCTAAAAGCCTTAAAATTGTATTTTGTAAATTAGGAAACAAAAAATGCACAAAAATCTTCCAGGCAAGGTAGGTATTTTTTTTTTTCTACAAAAGGCCAGGTAATATTTCAGATTTTGAGACCCACATAAGACTTCAGTCTCTTCACCACCACCACCATGTCTGTTAATTTCCACCAGCTGTTTATATTTTCCTTTTCAGGTATTTAATTTTGTTTTTTGAAAAAAGTACTTGATCCATATTTAGTGAGATGCTCAGACCTGACCCCGCTTAGGGGGGGTGGTCTCTGTAGTGCTGGGGGCCGTGTAATGCCACCTGCATGCAAAACATGTTCTCAGTCTCTTATATGGGAGTGGGCGGGAGGAGCATCAAATAAGCTGATAATCTAAGGTTCAGTTAATCAGTCATTTTAATCTCACTGCTTGAAATGCTCTGCAATCAAAACTGGATAATGGGATAGCTGGGGGTGGGAGATATTAACAGAAACCCCCAGCAAGACTGAAGAGACTCTCCTCTCTATTCTCTTTCCCATTTCCCTCTCCCCCTCTTTTTCTACTCCTTCTTCATCACCCTCTCTCCTCTCTCCCTTCACTCCTCTTTCTTCTCTCTCTCCTCTCTCCCACTCCTCTTGCGCCTATGTCCAGACAGACAGGGATCTCACACAAGTGTCCAACCTTGGCCAGAGACTAAGGAAAACAAAGACATCAAGATACATGCAGTCTTTGAGAGTCTGCTGGGCTACAGTCCCTGAGAGGCCCCGTGACGGGTTACAGAGGACAGGTTATACTATTCCCTCTCTGTCAGGCAGGTTTTGGATCAAGAGCACATACACTGGAATCAGGAATGGTGTAGGGACAAAACTAGGTTACACAACACTAGAGATTAAGTCATCTGGACCTGGCAGGGAGAGAGGCGGTATGAGAGATACACAGGAGGGACCCAGACCCATGTTCTTAAACTGTGCAATAACCTTTAACTTTTTAAGCATCTTGAGTTTTGTATTCAGATGCTTTCATACAAATACCACGAACTCACTAACTCAGGAATAAACCCACTTTTGCTTTGAGCTATCTCTCTTGGTCTCTCTTTTTATTTGTTTGTTTGTTTTTTGGTGGGGGGCCATACCCAGAGGTGCTTAGGGTATTACTCTGGCAGACTCAGGGGACCAAATGGGATGCTGTACCTGTGTCAGCTGCATGCAAGGCGAGTGTGCTACCTACTGCACTGTTTCTTTAGCCCTGCTTTCTACATTTTTGAGATGAAGTTTTGGCCCAAGTTTATAAGTGAGTAACATTTTAGAGGCAGAGCCAGGACTAAAATATGTTTTGACTTCAGATTCAGTACTCTTTTTGCTGTACTATGATGTGATTCGGATTCACATTATGTGACAGGTTTTTCAATCCTTGCCTCATAGACCAGGTATTTTATATAATGTTCAATTTATAAATATGCTACAGCAAAGGTGATTTTTACAACCTCGAAAGCTGTCAGGAGATTTGTATAAATGCTAATAAGAATAATGAAGAGCCTGAAGATAAGAAGCAGGGAGTGGGGGACAAGAAGGCAAGTAATTGGAAGAGGTCCCACTAAATTCCTCCCTTTTCCTCTATAGGTACCTCTGAAACAAGGCAGAAGTCTTATGGATTGGATTAGATTAACCAAAAGTGGAAAGGATCTAACAGGATTAAAGGGAAGGTTAATTGAAGTCAGTGAAGAAGAACTTAAAAAACACAACACAAAAGATGATTGTTGGATATGCATACGAGGTAGGTACTGTGTGTTATGTTCCAAATAATCTTATGACTGAGCTTTCCAGTTTTAATGCTATACAGTTTAATGGTTCCATTATATGGTAATATGATTCACAGTTAGATATATAATAAGATAAGCTTTATAATAGACAATAAATTGATTCTGAATTTGAACAGTATTTGTAGTTAATTTTCAACACATAGCTAAATTTCAACATATTCCTATAGTGCATTCCCTTTGAAAGAAAACAAGCTTTTATCAGGCAATTTAACACCTAATTTAATTTAATTTACAATTTAATTCTCCTAATAAGTGGTGTGCCATTCAGTAATGCCTTGTTTATACAGAATAATGTTTCTCCTTTGTCCTTTATAATTGGAACCAAGAGAAACAATATCTCAGCACCAGAGCAATAATAAACAATGGGTAGGGCACTTTCCTTGTATGCTGCTGACCTGGGTTTGATCCCTGGCATCCCAAATGGTTCCCTCAAGCACTTCCAGGATTATGACCCAAATAGAAAAAAAATGAACAAACAAAAACTCCAACAACAAAATATGAGAACTCTTCAGTTTTCACTTAACTTTTATTAATTTATTTTTCTCAAAAATGTTACATACCTGATTTTCAGTCTATAGCAATTATGAAACTCCAGTTTAGAAGTGGTATATGGAGAGGAGTGAGCAGAGAGTTAATGGGGTAGATAAAGGAGACCACATGGTAGCCATAATGGTCTTTGTGGCAGTTTCCTTGGGTCATTCATACATGGTTAAATATGTCTACTGCCCTCATTTGGAAGTGTCTTTTGTTGCTCTTCGAATAATCATAATTACCATTGGATGATTGTGGTTTGTTGAAAGCTACACTGTATTTACATCACTCTTACTACCTACACTGTTCTTAGTATCTGGCACATAGAAGACATTACTGTGTTGAATGAAAGCAACCCTTACCATTTTTGAAGTTTGGATACTTTAAGAAGCTGTATAGTTGTCACAATAGTTTTTTGTTATGATTCTTCAAAGACACCAGTAAGACACCCTTTTGCTTTGCTAGAGATGCAAAATACCCTAAACCGAGTGACTTAACAACAGGAATTTTTTGTTTCACAGTTCTGAAGGCTGTAAAGAATCTGATGTCTCTCCTACTTCCAATGGTTTGCTGCCAGTTTCAGGGAGCTGCTTGTTGAGAAAGCATTGTCACCATCTCTGCTGTCTTCACAGGGCATTCTTCCCCTATTTGTCTGTGTCCAGATTTTACTGGCTTTATAAGAACACCAGTTCTTATGTTCAAGTAGGGATTTACCCTAGTCCAAAATGGTATTATCTAATTATGTCTATAATGACCATATCCAAGTAAGCTCATGTTCTGATAGTTCTTCAGCATGTGAATTTTGGGAGTACACACGTCAACCTATAAACAGACAAAGTGAAATAATTTTAGATGGCAAAGGGAATGGAATCTTTTAGCACGTGGTGACATAACTTGTTTCAGACTGAACAATTCCTGAGCTTCATAGAGTTTCTCAGGGAACTACAACAATGAATAGTACCAACAGCTTGGATGAGGTTTCTGTGAAAACTCTTTTTTGCTATTTTATAGGAGTTTTAATATCCAACATTAATACACTCCATGCTGCTTTTTACCAGGTGCTCATGATTGGTCAGTAACTCAGATATAACCTACCAGTACCAGATACTCTCCCTACTCTGCCCAGTTGTCTTTGCTAGACCTGCTAGCGTGGAGGTCAACTTCCCAGCAGCATTTGTTTGGTCCTTGGTCCAGGCATTTCTAAGCTAAGTTTCTGTCCTAGGAAGTCTGGAAACTCTTGTGAATCCCTCATATGTTGGTGAAATTAGGTAATTGTGGCATTATTGGTAATATAGTCACACCTTATTCCTTTTTTTATTAACAAAGGCACCCATTTGCTGTGTTTGAAGGGTAGTACACACTGTTCACTTATTTCTTGTTATGTTTTAAATGCATCGCACTTCAAATATTTCAAGTTTTTTTTTTGAAAAATGGAAAATTTCTTTTGAAAATGCTCTACTGTATGCATAATAAAGCAAAAGTACAAGCATTTTAAAATTTTAAAAGTTTTTCAAGAAATACTCATTTACAATGTGTCTCAATCTTGTTCTGTTTGGATTTCTTGTATTCTTTAAACTTCCTGGTACAAGTCTCCCTCAGATTGGGGAAGTTCTCAGCTATCATCACCTCTTTCACCAACCTTTTTCCCCTATCTCTGTCACATTTGGAGCTTGTTCCTCTTCCTGTTGTCAGTTTTAATATTTCAGATTTTATTTAGTTTTCTTCAGTCTCCTTTCTATTACCTTCTCTTTGTTGATGATGATATTTTGTGGTTATCCTTAAGGTCACTGGTTTAATTTCTACTTCGTCTGCTGCTGAATTCTCCTACTTTTTTCTTTAGCTCCTTCAGTTTTGTCTCATTTAATTCTTTAATTTCTTTCCATCATTTTTTTTCTTCAAATTTATTGAAATTCTCTTCCAGGAATTTCCTCAGTTCAGTGATCAAGAGCATAGTTGTTCTGAATCCATCTTCTGGAAGCATTGGAAGTTCTGATGCCCTTTAGGTCTTTTCTGGGCTTCTGTTCCCATCTATTGATGAAGCCACCGTCCTCTGCTTTTTCATTATTCCTGATGCCTCATGGGACGCAGGGGTGGAACTTGTAGTCCCAGGTGTTTTGAGCAGCAATACAGTGCTTCCATTTGCAATATTAGGTAGCGCCTAGGACTCTTCATTTCTGATAGCCACAATGCTTTGTGAAGTTTTCTTAAATGTTTGCAGTGCTTTAAGTGTTAAATTAACAAACAAACAAAAAATCACCACAATCAGCTCTGAATTTAATAAACTTATAGGTGCTGAATTATTTAAGGATGAAGAGGTAAAAAACATTTTTTCAGAACAATAAAAATTGAGGGTTTAGTACCAGCAGACTTAGATTACAAGAAGTTCTAGAGGAAACCCATCAGGCTGAAGAATAATGATATCAGATGGACATTGATGTCTTTATGAAATGATAAATATATTATTGTTCCTTTTTTTTTTTTTTAAGTAACAGGTTTTATTTTAGAGGGTTTTAGGGAAGGAGGAAGGGATAAGTGGAAAAGAATAAAACAGCAGGAGTAACACACTCAAGAAAGAGCGAGGGCTCCTCCGAGGTTGGAGAGAGCTCTACACACATCCTACCACTGGACACAAAAGCACGAAAGTACACATCACGGGGGGGGGCAGGGGGAGATGCGGGCGACACATGTGCTCGGGCACGTGGGCACAAGCAGCACATGGCTCAGGCAGCATATGCACGCGCTTCCTTTGTTCATGGTGTCTTTTATAGGGTCTCTTCAACCTACCCCCACATGGGGCTTCTTCCCAGGTAAAAGTCCGTTGCTAAGGAGCTTACCAGGGAGGCTGGGTCTTCTTTAGGCCAGATGACATTTTAATCAGATTAAGGGAGAGGTCCATAGAATTGAGGAACTTCATGGGGAGGGGTCCAACCTCCTCAGGGTCTGCTGAAGGTCTTATCAGGTCTGTTTTCTGTACACACAAGGTGGGTCAGTCTCAGGATTCTCCTTCCCGGAGACTTTATTAATCAAAGTTTCATTGTCAAGGGCCTTTCCCTGTCTACCTGCCTACATCAGGAGGAAGGGATAAGTGGGAGAGAGAATAGTAAGAGTAACGCGCTCAAGAGAGAATGTAGGCTTCTCCAAGGGTGGAGGAAGTTCTACACACATCCTAGCACTGGACACGAAAGCATGAAAGTACACATCTCAAGGGGGGAGATGTAGGCGACACATGTGCTTGGGTACCACATGTGCTCGGCCTACGTGGGCACAAGCAGCACATGGGCTCAGGCAGCATATGCACTATTGTTCCTTCTTAATTTTAAAAATTGCAGGATTACTTAAAGCATATGTTTTATTATAAAATTACATATAGTAGAGGGGATAAAGAGTGGTCAGTAAAAGGGCCCCGAGTGACAGCGATTAGGGCATTTGCCTTGCACATGGCTGACCTGGCTTTGATCCCTGGCATCCCACATGGACCCTCATGCACCACCAGGAGTAATTCCTGAGTGCAGAACAAGGAGTAACCCTTGAACATCACTGGGTGTGGTCCCAAAAGGCAAATAAATAAATAAATAAATAAGAATAATACTAAATAGTAAGGGTAATACAGTTGTTCTATATTCATACGCGATAAGAAATACTACCAGACAAATGCAAAGATTACTAGAGAGAATACAGTTTGCAGTGTTTAGTGGGACAGATTATGACTGATCACAAATCTTTGAAATGCATGAAGCAAAAAGGTACGAAAGATAAAATGAAAATCCACAGTAGTTGTTTTATATTTTGGCACACTCTGTCCTCAATTGTTACAACTCAAATAAAATTGATACAATGAAATAACAAAATAGGGGCTGGAGATAGTACTAGAGGGACTGCATCTTACCTCCTATACTATTTCTTTGTCCTCTTAAGTGCTCTTTTTAATAAATACTGTTTTCGGTACAGAAATTATTTGTCTTGGGGCTAGAGAGACAGCACAGCAGATAGGGCATTTACCTTGCACACAGCCAACCTGATTTCAATTCCCAGCATCCCATATGGTCCCCCACACACCTCCAGGAGTAATTCCTGAGTGAAGAGCCAGAAGTAACCCTTGTGCATCACTGGATACAACCCAAAAAGCAAAACAAACAAACAAAAATTATTTGTTGTGGCTTGTAACTCTGCAGAATATCTTCATAGTGGTTGAGGTGGGAATCTCATGGACACCTTTTAGAATTCTACATACTGGAACCAGAGAGATAGTATAGGAGTTAAGATGTTCTTCTTGCACACAGCCACCGCTGATTCATTTCCAGCTACTAGGTATGGTCTTCCTAGCATCTCCAGGAATTGACTTTCCAGCAGAGAGTCAGGAGTAAGTCCTGAGTACTGTTGGATGTGGGCCCAAAACAAAAATAATAATAGTGAATAAAGTGTGCAATGTCTCTGTTGAACACAAGATGGCACAGTATTTGCAAAAATGGCCTTTTTTTTTCAATATAGTGATGCTACGATGCTATTATAAGTCCAATATTTTCCCCCTTATTTATTTTAAAGTTAGCAAAATTATATACAATCAACAAAAATTCATTTAATGCTTATCACTATGTGCCAAGTATTTGCTCTGGGTTTCAGTATTTATAGTTAGTTTACTGTTTATCATTGCTAGGTGTATTTAATGTGGGAATTTGGAGTTAAAGTTAATTTTAAATCTTATTGCAGAAATAATCACTTTTGCATATCACACTCATTCTCAGACTTTTTGGTTTTAAGATCTCTTTTCAAAATTTTTAAGGACCAGGCCAGAGCAATAATATAGTGAGTAGGGCGTTTGCCTTGCACACAGCTGACCCGGGTTTGGTCTTCGGCATCCCATATGATCCCCCAAGCACCACCAGGAGTAATTCCTGAGAGCAGAGCCAGAAGTAACCCCTGAGCATCACCGGGTGTGACCCATAAAGCGCGCAGGCACACACACACACACACACACACACACACATCATGTTTTTTAAGGACCTTGGATCTTAAAGAGCTTTTTTTTGTATACACTCCTCCCCTGGTTCTCTCCTTGGTACACTTAGTTCTGTAAAACCAGTTCTAGGTTCTGTTTCCCTTGAGCCTTTGGTATACCCACTATAGTAAGTGATTTTATTTGCATTCCTCGTTTTTGTTTATTTGAAAGTGGATGAGAAATGGTCTTTGGGTCAATAGTGATTGGTCTGTCAAAAAAAAGTAAGAGATAGCAGAGGATCGAGTTGAGGCATTTCAGAGATTTCTATGCTCATCCCAGATAACATCAGCTACCTGCTCAGTGTTTCTGTTTGTTGCTAAAGGAAGCAATGACATTTCAGCACATTAGAAAATTGTGTTTTAGATTCCATGTTCCTGTGAAACTCTAGAACTCTAGTGAAAGCCTGATTGCAGAGGAAGCTAGGAACTACTGTATTTACAGGATATTTTGAATGTCCTAAAAAAAAACTTTGTAAATTTTGGAACATTAAATAGGATATTGCCTTCTAAATTTGGTGATATGAGGTTTATGGCAAAAGGAAATGAGGAAACCCATCAGTATTATGTTGTTGTTGTTCTTACTAGACTTATTTGCGTGGATGCCGAAACTTACAATGTTTACTACCATTTGTGCCTGTCTTCAGGCAGTTTTATAAAGAAATCTGGAATTAACTGATAGGAAAACTATTTTTCTTAAGTCTAAAGTTCAATCTCTTCTTCCCTTCCAGTGTTATTGTATAGGATGAACACTTTAAGTAACTATAGAGATTTAAATTCCTGGTAGTAATCAGATAATGAATAGTCCTCTATATAAGGAAATTTGTTGTGCTCAGTGCACTCAAATCTTTAGAGCTAAATTACTGTACCATATGGTTTTGATTTTATTTTTTAGTTTTTAGTTTTGGAGCTACTGGGCTCCTGCTCTGTGCTCAGGGATCACTTCTGGCTGAATTTGGGGGAATCATATGTACTGCTTGGGATTGGCAGTGTGCAAGGCAATACCTAACCCTTTATACTATCTCTCCAGACTCTAGTTTTTTTTAAGTAAAGGATTATGTTTTGTTTTGGTGCCACATCCTGAGGTTCTCAGGGCTTACTCCTGACTTTGCACTCAGTAATTACTCCTGGCTGTGCTTGGGGACTATATGGGATGCTGGGGATTGAAACCAGGGTTGGCAACATGTAAGGCAAGTGCCCTTCCCGCTGTATTATCACTCTGGCCCCAAGGATTTTTAAAACTGATTAAAAATACACTTCCTTGTAAAGGCTAATCATCAAATTTTTTTTTTCTGTGTTGGTCCCTATTCCTATTTTTTAAGAAGTGCAGTTAGTTACATGAACAAGTGAAATAAATATTTTTAAAAGATAAAATGAGTATTGAGATATAAGCAGTAATCCTTTTCCCTAGGGTTGCTGCTGACAGCCATTAGCTTGCTTTCATGAAATAGGCCCCAGTGGCTCAGTCACCATTGTTCAGTCTTTACTGAGACAGCAGACATGAATGCTTCTCCCCTACCCTCATCCAGTTCTCTCTGAGAGCAGAGACAGGTCATAGAGTGGAAATATTACTATATTGTATTCATGAATATGTTCTACAAAAGTTACTACAAGTGTTCCATTCTTCCCTTCTGCTTAGAGGACATTCACTATGGGTCTTCTGTATTTCTGCACATCTTGTGAGCAGAGACAGTCTTTGTACTAGATAGTCTTTTTAGGGTTGTTTGCATAACCTGTAGCTCCAACAATAGACAAGATAGCATCTCCTTTTAGAAGAAAAAACTAATCTAAATGAGTATAATAAAAATAACATGTTCTCCCAGAAAGAAGGACAGGCATACTTTCTGCCCGTTATAAAAGATTCCGGTTTCCTAAGTTCTCTCCTGACACGTGGCTCATTGAGTATATAGGGGTCATCTTGTCTGCTTTATATATCTCTGTGAGAATGGGGTTTCCCGGAAGCATATGCAAATGCTGACATTCTGGGCACGATTTTTGTTTGTTTTTGTTTTGGGCTACACCCAACAGTTCTCTGGTCTTCCTACTAAAGGAAGTAAAGAGTAAAGAGTATAGTTCTGTACTCAGGGATCACTCTGGTAATGCTTGGAGGACCATGTGGTTTTCCAGAGATTGTTCCTGGGTCACTCACATACAAGACAAACTTCTTACTGGCATGTTATAGCTCTGGTTCTCTGGTCACCACTTTTAGTATGGTGTCCTACTGCCTTTTGCTTCTGAAGTAGGAGCTCAGGTTATCTGCCAGGACTCAAAAAACAGGCAGACCATGATTAGCTTGTAAGGGAGATGATATCTCAGATACTTTTTATTCTTGATAGTTTGAAAAAAATCATGATTTGCTCTATAAAATTATTCGTAAAGGTGTAATTAAATACTTGTTTCTAGTTTGCTTATTTTTAAAGTTCCTTTAGGATATTGTTTCTCCTTGCTTTGCCATAGGGTTTGTTTATAATGTCAGTCCATATATGGAGTATCACCCTGGTGGAGAAGATGAACTGATGAAAGCAGCAGGAGCAGATGGTACTGAACTTTTTGATCAGGTAAGAGGTTGAAAGTGAGTATAGCCATTACAAAGAAGAAGCTATGGTCCTTAGATGTAGCAGTGTGACATGTGTAAAAAATATATGTAATTGCATAAATTGCAGTTAGCATGAATTTTTGGAATTCTGGAAAATGCTTACAAATAACAGGTATTTCATTTGCCTTTGAATTTTATAAATTCAAAGGTGATTTTTTAAAATTTTTTTAAAATTTTATTGAATCGCTGTGAGATAGTTACAAGCTTTCATGTTTGGGTTACAATCTCACAATGATCAAACATCCATCCCTCCACCAGTGCACATTCCCCACCACCAATATCCCGGTATATTCCCACCCTTCTTACCCTCCCCCTGCCTCTGTAGCAGACAGTATTCCCCATACTCTCTCTCTACTTTTGGGCATTATAGCTTGCAACACAGACACTGAGAAGTCATCATGTTTGGCCCATTATCTACTTTCGGCATGCATCTCCCATCCCAACTGGTTCCTTCAGCCATCATTTTCTTAGTGATCCCTTCTCTATTCCATCTGCCTTCTCCCCTCCGCTCATGAAGCAGTCTTCCAGCTATGGGGCAGTCCCCCTGGCCCTAATTCAAAGGCGATTTAAGCTGAGTAGGACAGTGCTTTTAAGTGCTTGAAGCCACCTTTTATTTATTTATTTATTTTTGCTTTTTGAGTCACACCCGGAGATGCACAGGCGTTACTCCTGGCTCATGCACTCAGAAATTACTCCTGGAGGTGCTCAGGGGATCATATGGGATGCTGGGAATGGAACCCGGTTTGACCACATGCATGGCAAACGTCCTGCCTGCTGTGCTATCGCTCCAGCCCCGCTTGAAGCCACCTCTTGTGGCAGGTGTTTATTTCATTTTAGTTGATTATGGTAATAATTATGATTGGGTTATAGGAGGCAGGGGTGATTAGAGGAAAGAACAAATTATGTACCTTTTATGTGCTTTTTCTTTTCTCATTTGTGGGTTGTTATATATTTTTCCGCTCACTTATATTGAATCTGCATATTATGTAGGAAGTTAGTAGATGAGGTTACTAGATGAATAAATAATATAAATTTTCTAAGGTAGCAGCAGAGAGTCTATATTTATGTGTGGCTGTCTTAACTAATATGTAAAGTACTTATTTCCCTTTATATTTACTAAAAAGAATTAGTTTAAAAGTTACATCATATATATTGCCATCAACTGCTGAATTGTCAGTTTGAAAAAACTTCAGAAGAATAGACTGAATAGCCTTGCATTTGCCTCTCACATACTTTGTTTTGTACTTTTCTGGTAGTTAACTATGTTGCCATACTGAGTTTATATCTTTTGAGGCACCTGAATAAGATTAGGTTATATTCATAGTTATTATCTCATCAAAAAGAAACTTGGTACCTATTCCTCTAGTTTCTCATACATTTTAGGATTTATTTTTTGACCAAGTTGCCAGAAATAGAGTTTGTTTTATATTTAAGTGCATGCATATATGTACTTAGATGCATTTGCTAAGAATCGCTGCATCCCATTGATTGTTAATGTCTTACTGGATTATTGATGTTATGTTTGCCCATTGACCATAATGCTTGGGAGGTTATTGGGGAATTTCCTTTGTCATTTGATACTGGTTGATCCTAGAAGTGTACGCCAAATAAAGATTTGAGAGCATTTGCTTGGAAAGCTTACTGCTATACTTTTCTCTTTCCTTTTTTCTGTACCCTCTTTATGCAGAATATACTCTTGATACTTTATCTTTGATTGAAAATGTTTTGATATTCATTTACCACAGAAGTAAATACCTTGATGTCCTAGAAACTGGTGAAGCTTCTCATCTTTCAGTATTTGAAAATTTAATCATTTCTATGGTACTTGAGTTATACACACAATATTAAGTAATCTCTGCGTTATCAGATTTCCTTCTCTAATTTTGCCCCGAAGCTTGTGTTTCCAAATGTCTAATGGGCAGGGCCAGGGCTATGGAGGCCCAAGTAGTAGAGAGTGTGTTTATTACATGCTCCCACCTCATCTGTCCTGTTGTCCCCAACATTGCCTCTGTCTGAGGACACAGCTGGGTGTGGCCTTCACAACAACAACAGAATCCTCTGCTTAAGGAATACAACCTGTTGAAATGTCAGCTCATTGTATTCTCTATAATCACACTCATCTTCCTTTTTCTCCATTTCATGTTTCTGGTGACCTGGACATGAAGACAATAAGCATCTGCCTTCACTCACTATACCCCAACATTCAGTCACTGGAAAAATGCTGTGGTGCTGTCTTTAAACTTTATTTATTTGTAAACTTTATCCTTTGGTATCTAATCACAGCCTTAGATCAAACCAGAATGATCTTCTGTAGCCCAGCTTTTCTAATACTGCCCTGATATCTTTGGTACTAACTAAGGCAATATATCAGCTCGATTAGCTTTCCTAAAGATGCATTTTTAGCACCTTGTTCTATAACTGTTAGGGACTTAGTTTAACTGTGAAATATGATTAAAATAGTTCATCTGGCATTTGAAACCCTCCCAAATACTCTATCAAGGTAAATATTTTCTATATGTAATTTGCTCTGAGCAAACTGAAATACTTGCCATTTTCCCACCAGTTTTATGAACCAAAGTCTGGTTTTGTGATTGAGAAATTCCATAACTTTGCCTTTTTGTTTTTTTTTTTGGGGGGGGTCATACCTAGGGGTTACTCCTGGCTTTGCACTCAGGAATTACTTCTGGTGGTGCTTGGGGGACCATATGGGATGCCGGGGATCGAACCCGGGTCGGCCACGTGCAAGGCAAACGCCCTACCCGCTGTGCTATTGCTCCGGCCCCAACTTTGCCTTTTTGATTTCCTTCATTTCTTTATTAAAATTTTAACAAATCTCATACATAGTTCCTGAGATAGTGTGCTGTATACATTAGTGAATGATTTCAATTAGTAAATAAGTATCTGTTTATACTTATAAATATTTTTTACATATTTGCTGTACTACTATACATTTATTTACTCCAGAGCATATGACTATGACTCTGATAGAGTATATCGATTACCTTAGTGATTTTGTTGTGCTTTGTTGAGTAATATATTATCATATTCCTTTACTGATCTTTTATAGTTGGCATTTAGATTGTGTGTAATATTTTCTAAAATAAACAGCACTGTGATGAGGATTTGGTACACACATATTTGTGTGCAAATATTTTTTGAGGTAAAAATAGGTAAATTCCTATTTATCTGTTAATTCGGGTAAATTCCCAAATTACATAGTTAAAAAAGCAGCTATTTTAAGTTAATGCATATTGAAAAGTTGCCCTTCAGAAAAAAAATTTTTAATTTAATTTCCACTGGTAACTTTTTCAACAAATGCTGTCGGTTATTTTCTTAGAAGTGACGATCTCGTTTTTCATTTTCAAGAAAATGTCTGTCAGATATCCCTGTCTGAGTAACCTGTTTGTTTATGGGTCGCTAGGCCATTATTTTAAGTGGGTTTTAAAGAAAACTGTCCAGTTGAATTTGTAAATCAAACATTTACCAAAGTGTTTTTCCTCTGAACTCTCATTTTACTTTGAAAAAGTATTTTTTGAAAACTCACCATTTTTTTCAAACGAAGGTTAAAAATGATACAGTAAAAAGGCTGTAACAAGGCCTGAAATTTTTCTTACTTTTTTTTGAGGGGGTCCACACCCGCCGATGCACAGGAGTCAATCCTGGCTCTTCACTCAGAAATTACCCCTGGCGGTGCTCAGGGGACCATATGGGATGCTGGGAATTGAACAGGGGTCGACTGCGTGCAAGGCAAATGCCCTACCTGCTGTGCTATTGCTCCAGCCCCAAGGCCTGAGATTTTTGTTATTTATTTATGTTTAGTGAAGCACGGTGGTTATTTTATTGAATAAAACTTGCTTAGAAAGATGTGGGAGGTGAGAAAGAGGGGAAATAATGTTTTCAAGAGGGCACATAGGCTTTTCCAGAGTGGAAATAAGTGAGCAAAGAAACATCAAGACAAGCTAGCAAGACACATATGCAAGGGAGAACAGGGACTTTAGGGTTAAGCCAAGCGTTGAGATTATTTTTTTTATTTAATTAGTTATTTTCCCCTATATCACAAAGAGTATTCTTTAATGAAACCCCTACATCTTTGCGTCCTCCGATGATAAAGATATGATTTTAGTACATTTTGGTTAATGCTAAGATTCCCACAGTTTAATTGTTGACAGTGCAAATGTCAGCTCTGTGGAAAAAGACATAAAAGACACAGAAAGACATAATCCTAATATTACCAAAGTCTTAGGCCCCATGGATATCTGAAAGAGTGTCCTGAATCTCTGGAAAGCTCTAGATAGTACTCAGTATGTGGTTTACCAGAGATTTCCAAACTCATTGACCTACCTTCCCTGTTTTTCAGAAACAATTACCTAATCCCTTGAAACTCTACCTTCTCTAAGGGAACTAACAGAATGTGGCCTGACATGCTGGATCATTTTAGTATCCCCTGTCACTCCACCCATGTGCGTGCGTGCGAGCATGTGTGCCAGTGTATGTGTGTGTTTTCACTGACTTTGGAAACACTGATTGAGCAATCCCTGCCCATTTTGCCTTTCTGTCCATTCTTTTTGGCTAATTCAATCTGATGCTTATCTTTTCAAATGTACATATAGTTAGTTATGATGTTGTCATTTATTTTCTGTATCAGGTTCATCGATGGGTCAATTATGAGTCCATGCTGAAAGAATGTCTGGTTGGCAGAATGGCAGTCAAACCTGCAATTTGTAAAGGTGAGTGGTGCCGGTCTTAAGCTGGCATTGTGTGCCCGGATCTCTCCACCATTATCCCATAGTCTTGTCCTCCTGCACACCTCCCCCACACCCTTAGATTATACTTCTCTTGAATATATCTCAGACTTGTTTCCACTGGACATAATCTAATCCCTTGCTTTGTTTCTTTATACTCTTAAATGAGTGCAATTATCTAGTATTTGTCTTTTTCTTCTCAGTTCATTCACCATGATTTCCTGTAGTTTCATCCAACTTGCAGCAAGCCGCAAGAGTTATCTTTTCATATAGCTGAATAGTATTCCATTATGTGTGTGTGTGTAGCACTGCACTGTAGCACTGTGGTCCCGTTGTTCATCCATTTGCTCGAATGGTCACCAATAATGTCTCCATTGTGAGATTTGTTGTTACTGTTTTTGGCATATCAAATATGCCATGGATAGCTTGCCAGGCTCTGCTGTGCAGACAGGATACTCTTGGTCACTTGCTGGGGTCTCTTAGAGGGACAGAGGAATTGAACCTGGGTCCGCCGTGTGCAAGGCAAACTTCCTACCCACTGTGCTATCGCTCCAGTCCGCATGAAAGAACAGGCAGAGGAACCCAGGTATGCAGGACCAAGGGCTGAGATGTCCAAGCCTGCTTGGATCGGGACTGGCCCTCCTCCACCCAGATCCCCCTTTTTCCAGTAGCTTGGCAGCCACACCCACAAACTGCCCCCCGGCTCTGTGTAATCTCATCAGCGGCCAAAATCCAGAGACTGTAAAACAACACTCCCTCTTATAGCCTAGTTCTCCCTCTCAGAGAACCTGGCAAGATACCAAGAGCATCCTGCCCGCATGGCAGAGCCTGGCAAACTTTCCATGGCATATTTGATATGCCAGATACAGTAACAATGATGGGTCTCATTCCCCTTACCCTGAAAGAGCCTCCAATGAAGCACTGCTCGGAAGAACGAGTAAAAAGAGGCTGCTAAAATCTCAGGGTTAGGATGTATCGGAGACATTACTGGTGCCTGCTTGAGAAAATTGATGATCAACGGGATGACAGTGACACAGTGATAGTGATATATATATATATATATATATGTATGTGTGTGTGTGTGTGTGTGTGTGTGTATGTGTGTGTATACATATATATACACATCACATAAATTTCTTTTAGCAGGAACTAAAAAGTTTCATTTATTTTTTCCTCCTTTTTAAATTGAATCTCCATGAAATACACAGTTGCAAAATTGTTCATGACTGGGTTTCAACCACACAAACACCACACTTTCTTTATCCACTCATCTGTTGTTGGGAACTTGGGTTGTTTCTGGTTCTTATAAATATTATAAATAATGCTGCATTGAATAAAGGTATGCCTATGTCCTTTTTGATTAATATTTTGTATTCTTGATTTAGATAATGCCAGTAGTAAAATTAATTACAGGGTCAAATTATTCTTAATGTTTTGAAGGTTCTATATCATTTTCCTTGGTAAAAACAGTTCCTCCAGGAGTGAATTAGCATCCTTCATTTGTCACAACTCCACCAACTTTTAACCATTTCTGGGCTTTTTAGTATAGTGTCACTGATGTCATTCTGATTTGCATTTCCTTGATGATCAGTAGTAATGTTTTTTTCCTCAAACCTGTTGACTGTCTCTTTATATCAATTTAAAGCCCGGAATTTATTTGTGATAAAGGGCTAGGTGTATGAAGTGGAGCAAGGAGAACCCCTTCAACAAATGGGAAAAACCCAATCACAAAAATGAAATTAGACTTCATATCATATAGAAAGGTTGATTCAAAATGGATTAAAGACTTTGATATGACCTTTTTAAATAAGCTATATTGAGGAAAACATACACAGAATTCTCCAAGATTTTTTTTTATGAATTCAGAAAAGATTTTATGGAAAGGATAGAAGGAAGGGGAGATGAGCAGAGAAGAGTTCTTCAGAGCAGAATTCCCTGGCCAAGATGTTAACCTCAGGTGTGATCTTCACTGTGACCTACTGATTGAAGAAAATAGAAGTGGAAATCAACAGTGGCACTGCGTCAAACTTAAAAGCTCTTGCATGGCAAAATAAATGAGGCTCAGAATTAAAGACCACACTCATTAAATGAGGCTCCAAATTAAAGCCCCTACTCTATGAATATTGAGGGTGAATATTTATCCTCAATGTAATATTCACATATTATACATCAAAGGACTGATTATCCAGGATATATCAAGCACTCTCAATAGTAGCAAACAGCCCCATCCTAAAATTGGGAGAAAGGATGTAAAGATAGTTTCTCAAAGATACCATAAACATGGACTTTGACAATTTTAGACATTTGATAGTAGTAGTTTGTTGAGTCCTTGACGTGGAAGAAAGGAGCCCTAGTTATATCTTTGAATAACTCCTTGGACATACCAATTAGGAAAAATTAGTTTGTTCAACCATACTTCTATTTATGTAATATGCTGACTTTTGGAATTCAAGGTGTATTGCCAGAGGCCTTCGTCAGCAGTATGGAAGCAAGAGGTTCATCTAGATTAGCAAGACAGGATTCCAAAGTTTCTTGGCTTTGCTATCTCTAGGCTAGTTTCTATCTTGGGGCCTCAGTTTTTAATCTTGACAATGACTCAGCGGGCTAAGAATTAGAGAGTAAAAAGCTTCTTACACTGGATATGATACTTAAAAGGAATTACTATCTTTTACTCTTCAAAAAAAAGAGGGAGTGGGTAGACTTTGCCTTTCGCCCCAATCAGTTGTTCAGACCAGTTAAACAACTTTCCTAACACATGGTTTTTCACAGCCTAACTAGTCTAACACTGAATTTCCCCCAGGAGTGAGAGGGAAATTCCTCCTGCTTTCCTGTTAAATAATTTCCTGCTGCAGTAATGATCAACAATCCCATCTTAGTGGGGCCTGCGCTGTTCCTCTGCCCTACATATGCACTTCTGGTAGTACTGTGTACCAGTCTTTGAAATCATGTGTAGCAAACGCCAGTTAGATGTGCATAGACAAACAGGCCACGGGCCATTCCTAGAACATGTTTGGCACCAGACAGGGAAGTTTCCAGAATTGGATTTGTGTTTGTTGTGGATTCTGCTTGTGAAGGTGAGGTCCTTGGTGAGACTCCCTTTGTGGAGGCAACCATAACTCTTGTGGCAGGGCAGAACCCTGTCCCTCATCCTTCCACAGGCCCCTTCGCCTTTCTTTCGGGGGGAAGAAAACTCTAACCTCTTCTAAATTTCTGTTTCTTGAGTGTGAAGGAACCTGAGTGTCCACAGCAGTGTTGCTACAAAACCAGTAAGCAATGCGTGTGTACTGCAAAGGCAAACAAGTGTCAACTTTTTGGCTGATTGGATCTGCTTTCTAGTTTTTCAGGGAATGTTCAGATATGAACTCGCTGAAAGAACGTTTGGTTTTGCTCAGAATAAATTTAGGCTGTCTCTTATAATCAGAGTCATTTTGCTGGAAATTTTTTCAAACCAGTTTATTTTTGTAAACCAATCCCTTTTCCTCTTAATTGATTCCTAAGTTCATTGATTCGCTGCCAGTAAAAGATAGTATCTTAACTAAAATTTCTAAATTTCTAAATTTCCCTCATCCTGAATGTTATGTATCTTATTTACACAATCTGTACTAAAGGTCATACATTCTTTGGTGATACCATTCCGAGTAATCAGAAAGTATGCCAGGTTCCTTAGGCTTCTGTTTCATAGGAAACATGAAATTAGTCAAAGGACTTTGCTCATTTTCTTCCTTCCTCCCTGGAAATGAAAAACAGATAAATCCTCAAAATGCTTGACTAAATTCAAAAACACCATTTAATATGAGCATATTAGTTCACAGGGAAATCTCCTGGTACCAAAAAATCTGAAAAAAAAAAAAAAGTTAGGTGGACACAGCAGTCTGTAGTGACAGGCTAGCTTTGAGTTCTCTCTTTCTCTGGGTACTAGGACATGAGAGTTACACAACAATTTTATTGTTTTCGTATAGTAATACCAAAATAAAAAACACACCTGGCAGTGCTTTAGGGCATACTTGGTTCTGCACTCTGGCGGTGTGAGGGGTGTCATGTGAGGGCTGGCCATTGAACACGGGTCAGCTGCATGCAAAGGACGGCATGCATCTTCCCTGCTGTACTATCCCTGAAACTTTCACAGTAAATTTAATGGTTAGCTGATAAAAAGTTAGGTTTGGATCAGTAAAGGCAAATGTCTGAACTCTGAGAATGCTGCATGTGGCTTGAACTCTTTATGTTTTGGGGCTGAATCAATATGCATTTGGGGACTGTTCTTGGAAGTGTTAGGGACTTGCAGGCTGGGGATTGAGCCAGGGCCTCCTGCTTGCAGAGCGTGTGCTCTGGTTCCTTGAACCATCAAGAGTTTTAGCTCGGTGGCTTGAACTCCTGAAGCTCTGTATGATGAGTGATGGTAAGTGTCTTGTCTGCATTTACCTTGTTTCTGAGGGATGATAGGGGAGAGCAAAGAGAAATTTTCTCAGAATTTGTAACTGCAGTCCTGTCCATTGAAAGTTAGGAATTCAAGTAGACTATTTAAATGGTCACAGAAACTAAATCAGTAAATTAAATGGTGTCTCATGACTTGTTTTCAGGTATGTATACAAAATTTTAATGGTGGAACACATTTTAATTCTAAAACCCTCAGAATTCCCACAAGTGTAGATCAGAAAAGTTTTAATGCATAATAAAAAATAAGATAAAACCTAGAAACAATAACAAAATGTAACTCCCAGAAGTTCATTATTCACATATAGGATTAAGATGATATGGTTAATATGTTTGGAAAAACAAGAACACTTATGATGCTTATGTCACATTTTTATTTGTGATAGGATAAGTAGAAAAAGAAAGAAAAACTACAAAAAATAGCCACATAGAACCAAATAGCAGTTCTAGAAATCAAAAGGAGCTGGTGTGAGTCAGAGTTTAGGCATAGAAGTAGTATTCACTGAACTCAGAAATGGCACAGAAAAGAATTGAGAGAAAAATGATAGAGTAATACAATCTAACATGTAAATGTTTCCAGAATAAAGTAATAACGATAGCAAACCAGAGGCAATGTGTGAAGGGATAATGGCAGATTTTTTCAGAATCATTAAACCACAAATCCTTAAAGTCAGCAAGTTCAAAATGCAAACAAGATATACAAAAGAAATTCCCATATAGATAGTTTGTATTTAAACTGCAGAACAGGAAAGACAACAGAAAGAGAAGATATGAGAAACAGCCAGAGAGACACAGAGTTTGAAAGCAAAGCAAGTGCTCTCTGCTGCTGAGTTATGTCTCCAGCCCTACACTCGTATTTTGAGAGTGCTGAGAAAAATCTAAACAACTTTACATTCTATATGAAAATGAAGCAAAGATACTTAAGTCTAAGGGGGTAAAAACCCATCACAAAAACCAAAACCAAAAACAAAACAAACTGAAGAGAATATGCATGGGGAAAATTTCAAACTAAACCCTAATCACAATGAATTTAATTATTATTAAAACCTGGTTCAGAGGAATACGAACACAGTTCTAATCCAGAGTGAAAGATGAACTCTGAGTTACTGTGAGTCCACAATGGTGGTGCTCAGGGCTTACTCTTGACTCTGCACCTAGGGATCACTTTTTGTGGGGCTCATGGGACTATATGGGCTATCAGGACAAAAACCCAGGTTGACTGCATGCAAGGCAAGCACTCTGCCCTCTGTACTCTGTGCTTCAAAACTTTTTTTTTTTTAACATTTCTTTTTAGCCCTGATACTGATTCAATTAATCAATCACAATATCCTGTTAATCACCGATTTCTCGGGCGGGCTCAGTAACATCTCATTTTGTTCTTTCCCTGAGATCTTAGAAGTCTATCTCGACTTGGCCCTCCTAAAGATGTTGCACTGGGGGCTCTTCAGGGTCAGGGGAATGAGATCCAGCTTGTTACTGGATTTTGCATGTGAATACACCTTGGGAAGCTTGCAAGGCTGTCCCATGTGGGCAGGAAACCCTCAGAAGATTGCCAGTTTCTCCTAGAGGGAGAAGTAGGCTAAAGATATCACTTCTGGGAGCTTGCTTTTAAGTCTCTCTCTGGATGTTGGCCGTTGATGGGATTACACACACCTGGGTTCCTCTGCCGGTATCTTCATGCATGAGGCCTGTCTGAACGTGTAGAGAGGAGCCTCTAGCATGGCTGTAGCTAGGTTCCAGTGGTCTTCGGCTGCCGGGAGCTCTGCTCGGGGTGGGGAGGGAAGCTGGAGTCCATCCCCTCTGAGGGGCCTCGGGGAAGACAGCCAGGCATGTGGGCAAGAGCCTCTCTGCATCACTCTTCTGAGAGCTTGCTTTTAAGTCTCTCTCTGGATGTTGGCCGTTGATGGGATTACACACACCTGGGTTCCTCTGCCCGTACCTTCATTCATGAAGCCTCTCTACACGATACTGATTACTATGCAGAGTATTTTGCTGAAAGAAAACACCTTCCATAGACTTACTTGAGTTCAAATCTCATTTCTACTCATAAGCCCTTTAGCTTTTAGGTGTCAGTTAAGAGATTGGAACGTTGTTCAACCTCTGCAGAAAATGGGACTTAAGAATAAAACATCTTAATATTATTATGGGAAATTTTGCAGATTACCCAGTGCATAAGAAGTAACAGATGGTGCTAGTAGTATAGTGGTGGTACTACTCTGGATCCTTTGACTCTCTATTGCTACAGTGCTGAGGTTTCTTATATTTCTGCTCCTTTTTGTCTTTCTAGAATAATCAGATTTATACCAACCTGTTTTGGTGTCTGTGCCATGAAAAGATGGTTGTTTCTTGAAGTATCTTATATTTATCGTATCGACAGGGCATGTGATAATGGGGATATAAATTATCTATCACTAAAAACTCTATTTGGATTGTAAAGTTTTGCTGTATTTAGGTCAGCAGCAGTGGGAAGTGAAGGAATGAAGTCAGTGAATATACTGAACTTTATACTTTGGCCTTTTTTCGTTTCATAATCCCTGACTCGACCTTTTTTGGGGTGACCTGGAACAGAGACTTGGAATAGAGACTTGGAATAGAGAGGTCCAATATTGGTATTTTGTTGTCATTCTCACAGTAGGGTAGTTCCCAAAAGATAATTCATAGCTTTTCTGGTGTTTTCTAGCATGGCGTGTATGTCTGGAAAGAAAAGGAAAAACAATATAATACTAGTGAGTCCGGAGAATAGCTTTGTTTTTATAATCTTGTTTAAAACAGTACTATGGTTTGTTCTATACTCAAAAGGTATCAATAATGAGTAAAAGGAGAAAATTTGAAAAGGGAGGCTGTAGTTACTGATTATTTATGTGGGACACTTTATTGTGTAAAAAAAGATGAAGCAATTTTTACCCTTTACCCTTATTCTTACTGCTTGCAGTCATTATTGTAGCCCACTAGCTACACCTGGTTATTTCACACTAGAAATATTACTAAAATAAGATGCACAGCAAGTGTGAAATGGATACTGAATTCCAGGGCTTAGCATGAAGCAAAGAATAAAATATGTCAAGGTTTTTATGTTGATTACATGTGAAAATTATAATATTCTGAATGTTTTGTTAAATTTGTTAGAAATAAAATTTTTTTAGTGACAGATGAGTGAGGTAGAGACAATTTTAAATCTAATTGAAGTCAGGAAATTAAAAAATTGAATCCGTTAGTGGGGATGTAACTGGAGAACACATGGCTTTGCATAGATGAAGTTCCAAGTTCAGTTCCTGGCACCAGGTGCCACCTCTCCAACCAACTCCCCCCCAGAGTGGAAAGCTTTGGTGTACTTTAATTACCTTTAACTACTTTAATACTTTAATTACCTTTCAGTCTACTACTTGGATATTATATTAGCTTGTCATTTTTTAAGTTTTTGACTTCAATTAAAGAGAAAGTAAAATATTTTAGATTTTTAAGGTGTTTGTTTAATTTGTATAGCATAAATTAATAAATTCTGTTAATTTTGAGTAATTTCATATATGATGACCTGCATAAAACATACAGTTCAAGGGAAAAGTACCAAAGGAGTAAGGAAGGAAAAAAAAAACCCCAAAACATGTAATGATGTAATGATAGGTAAACACCTGAAAAAAGGTCAAGCAGTCTTTAGACATGAAACTTACATGGAACATCAGCTATTTGTTAGCTTTATGTGTCTCCTCAGATTTTAGAAGAAAGATGTTGAATAAAGAAAAAGTCTTGATTTTAAATTAATTCAACTTATTCTCTGACATTTTGTATTATCTGACTTTTTTTCTAACTCACTATGCAGACTCTCAAGAGGAAAAGAAAGTCATAAATGGTAAGTCATATAAATAAATTGCATACAGTACCATCAGAGTTATTTTGGATATTTAGATATTTTGTGTATGAAACGTGACTTAGAGAATTTGACAGAAAGTTCTTCTGATATAGACATTCTCTTCTGTGACAACTCTGACTTGTTTTCACCTGTCCTTACTTTGAATTTGCTGTGTCTGTAAATGATGAAGAATTATCTGAGAAGTGCAGTTTAGGTGGTTTTGATGATGAGGATATAACAGGGTATAATTATGCTAGGCCAGTCTCCTACATACCTATTCAGATCACTTTGTGTATGTGCAGGTGTTCACTAAAATATTAAGTAACACGTAAGATATAGAAGCAAGAATGAGCAGTCACTGCCCTACAGTATTTGCAAACAAACGTTGAGTCACTTCTTTATCTAGCCTTCTCTGGGATCAACAGTTCTGTCTCTCAAGTCTGACTTGAAATTATGACTTAGACTCCCTGCTCCTCCAGTAGAGTATGGCATGGTGGTTAGTGTTGACCTATATAATGCAGGCAAATGCTCTACTTTTCTTTTAATTGAATCATTGTGAATTATAGAATTACAAAGTTACTCAATATTAATTTTCATGTGCACAGCATTCCAACACCAGTCCCTTTACCTGTGTGCTCTCCACCAGTGTCCCCTTTTACGTTTGCCCTCAGCCTGCCTATATGGCAGGCACTTTTCCCCTCCCCCATTGCCCTTGTGTACCTTTCCATAGCTTATTCAGCCCCACCCCTATCCCAGTGGCAGGCTTTCTATTGAAGGCCACCAATTCTCCTGCTCTTCATTTCTTTTGCTTCAGGCCCTTGTTATTCCCCTAGGCAGTTTCTTTATATCCCACATACAGAATGAAAGATCATTCTGTGTCTGTCTCTGACCCTCTGATTAACTTCACTAAATACGATACTCTCCAAATCTATCCACAAAGCACCAAATTGTGTGATTTCATCTTTTAGAGCCAAGAAGTACTCTATTGTGTATTTGTACCATCATTTCTTTATCCAGTTATCTGTTCTTGGACATTAAGCTTGTTTCCAGATTGTGTCTATTATAAATAGTGCTACAATGAACATAAGGGTGCAGATGCCTTACTTGCATTGTGCTTTTGGGCCTTTGGGGTATATTCCAAGGAGTGAAATTGTTGGGTCATATCAAAGCTCAATTGCTAGTTTCTTGAGGAATGTCATATTGTCTTCCCAAAAGTCTGAGTCGGTTGATATTCCTACCAGCAGTAAATGTGGGTTCCTTATTCCCCGCATCCTCGACAACAATAATACTGGTTGTGAGGAAAAAAACAGAATCAGACATGAAAGAACCAAAGAATTTGGTAGATGAAATGAAAAAGTCACTGGAAGGCCTCAGTAGCATAATAACAGCAGCTAATGACAAAAATCAGTGAGCTCCAAGATGAGACACAAAATCTCTAGACAACAGCAGGAGATGTGGGAAAACAGCTCAAAATACATGAACAGCAATTGAGAGAACTTTGGGAGAAATTCAAGAGGAGCAGCATGAAAATCATCAATATCCCATAGAACCAGGGAAGCAACTCTGATGAAGAATAGTTACAAAAATTATTGCTGAAATTTCTCAGAACTGAGAAGTAACTGCACCCAGATTTAAGAGGCCCGAGGCGCACCAGTTAAATGAAAACCACTGATATAAAATACTGAGGACAGCAAGATCAAAGAAGGAAATTACATACTATCTCTCTAACCCTTTACCAGATAATTTAATAAGATAATCTTTTACTTTTTTAAAGTTCATATTAATTATTGAAGTCTTGTCTTATATTTTAATTATGTATATAGTTCAGTGGTAGAGTATTCTTTAGGTTTACTGCTAGTTAGTTCTTAACGTAGACCTTATGTCATATTTTGAAGACTGCTTTGTTAATTTGAGAATTAAGTGTGTCCTGCAGTTACATAGGAAGAAATAGATTCTGCCAAACTTCTGAGCTTAAGGCTCATGATCAGCTTCATCAACAAACAAACTGAAAAAATAAACCAAACAGCTGTGTGACCCTTTGTGCTTACATTAAACTTTTGTTTAAACAGTAAAGTTTACAACTTAAATAAGTTTTGAAAGCTTCATAAGTCTTTTAGTAGCAATACATTTTGTTTTTATTTTTGTTTTCTTTACTAAATCTTAAGAGATATAATGTACTGTTATATATATACAGGATCTTTGGAGTTCCATATCTTAGAGTTTTCTAAAACATTTTGAAAACTGTAGCTTTTGTAGATTTCTCAAAAAAAAAAACCAACAAAAAACCTCATTACTTTTGATTTATTACCTATTAATTGTGCTCATTTGACATAAGAACTGTAATGCCTATACAGTTAGTTGGGCAAAACAGTGAGATCAAGAGAAAATGTAGCTTACAAAAATGATGCCATTTTGTAAAGGTCACATATAAGCAATAAGCTAATTGCAATATCAAACATTGAAATAGTGGTTACCCTTGGAGGAAAAGTGGTTATTGGAAAAAGCATAAGGATGTATTAGCTACAAGTGTTTTACTTTATGAAAGTTCACTGAGTAGTAGTACATTTATGATTTATGTCCTTTAATTTTAATTCAGGAAGCTTACTAAGAAAGGAAAATGCCATTTAGATTAACTGTGGCTGTCTTATTTTTTTCTTTTCAAAGGCATGCTTCCCAGAAACCAAGTAACCGAAAAGTGTGCCAAAGAAGGCCCTAGTTCTCCAAGGTATGTTTTCTTGTTTTATTTTTAAAAAGCTAAATCAGTTCTACATCAAAATATACATTTTAAAAGATAAAACCACTCTTATTTATCACTTCCTTTATTAATCATGCTTTGGGGGTACAAGCACTGTAGTGTCTAATTTATCAGACACTCGAGAATGAGCTACACTATAAACATGGACTTAAGTTTGATCCATTTTTAACATCAAGGCTTTTCTTGAAAACAACTCAAAAATCCTTGTTGTGAATATAAGATAAATGTCCATGGTAGAAAACTTGGAAAAAATGGAGAAATACCAAGAAAGTGATCAAATCTGTTGTCATCTTAACAACTCATTGTATCTTTTTTTTTTTTTTTTTTTTTTTTTTGCTTTTTGGGTCACACCTGGTGATACACAGGGGTTTCTCCTGGCTCTGCACTCAGGAATTGCTCCTGGCAGTGGTATGCTGGGAATTGAACCCGGGTCAGCCGCATGCAAGGCAAATTACCCTGCCTGCTGTGCTATTGCTCCAGCCCTGCATTGTATCTTTTAATATAAAGATGATCTGAGTATTTTGTTAATGTACATGACTGTTAATGTAATTGTTTTTAAAATATATTTTTTAGCTATGACTGGTTCCAAACCGATTCTTTAGTCACCATTGCCATATATACCAAACAGAAGAAGGTAAATACATCTTTTAAATTTGGTGCTGGAGGGGAAGGAGGGGATATAAGTGCTCCATAAATATTTGTTATGTTAGGTACTTTGTTATGTCAATTTATGTGTTCACAGCAACTCTGTGAGGTAAATCCTTTCATAATCTCTGTTTTACTTGTATCAGAGAGATCAAGGAATATACTGAGAGTCACACAGTAAGTAACAGATCTAGGAGTTTCAACTCAGGCATGCGGGCACCAGGGTACATTTATACAACCATGCTCAAGTCTCTTACAATAGACTAACTGGGAAGAATTTATAAACTGTTTTGTAGTTTTTGTTTTTTTTTTCTCTAGCAAAGATTTTAAAACGTGAGAATTCCAGTGAACTTTTCCATAAAAGCTCATTTCCATGAATGGGATTTGAATGATAGAAGAGACTGCTATTGTGACTATGTTAGACCCTTAGTAGCATTCAGATGTCTTTTTGAAACTATAATTAAGGAGATAATTCATTTATGAAATTATTAAACCTCTACTTTAGGTGCATCATAGTTGTAGAATTTAGGGATCTTACAGTGGCTCAGAGAAACATCACTTTCATGGGACTTCAAGTCCAATGAGGATGTCAGATAAATAGGCAGAGAACTTAAAACTTTTGCACAGCTGGGGCTGGTGAGATGGCTTCGAGGAGGGAGCCAGGCCTCAAATGCTGAAGCGTCAGGGACCCTGGAACATGCTCCCCTGAGCATTGCTGCGAGTGACTCTCAAGTACTGCAGTTGTGATTTTCATGCAATACCCAGACACTTCCAGGCCTGTCACTGATAAAGATTTTCATATCTGAGAAACTGTAGATTTAGAACTAGTTCTGAAAGCTAGAAATTTCTGAAAATTTCTGCTGCAGTACCAGAACCATACCTGAAGCCAGTGAGATCCTCTGACTTATGCATTTCACCATGTTACAGGCCAACTAATATTTACCTGATGAAACCAGGAAGCCAAAGGCACTGCCTTACTCTTATTCTGCTCCCTCTCATTTTAAACTCATTGCCTGAATGGGAAGGACTGCAGGCAGGGTCAGTTCCTGCTTGTAATAACAATGAGATATGAGGATTAAGGGAAAGGTTAGTGCAAGGAATGTACTCAGTGTGGTGTAAATACATATCATAGGTATTAAAATCAAGGCTATGTAGAAATTGTAACACTGTAATATTTGTTAATGAATTTATTAATTTTTAAATAAACTTGTTGGGACTGAAACTTGCCCAGCGTCACACAATAATGGAAAAGTTAAAATGAACACACGTGTATTGGCTCCTTTCTGATTCTCCTCTCTCTCTCCCAAACCCCCCCACGTATATTCAAGCTATTCAACATATTTTTTGAGTATTTACTAGGACCTCAACTATATTTTAAAGATAGTATTTTATGCTTAGAGCTTAAAGGTGAGTGGGTAAGGTAGTTGTTTTGTGGTTTTGGCCCACAGCCCATGGTGCTCAGGGCTACTTCCTGGCTTTGTGCTCTAGGATCATTTCTTCTGGTGCTCAGGGCACATATACAGTGCCAAAAATCAAATCTGGATTAGCCAGATGTGAAGCAAGAACAATTAACCTTATATCTCCAGTCCGTTAAGGTAGATATTAAGTAAAATATGTAATTAAAAATGATAAATACTTTGGATTGTGAGAGAGGGGGGGGAGAGAGAGAACAGGACTAATGTTTATTTAGCTTCTTGGTTTAATAAAGAAATGCCATGTGAATGTCCGCTGATTACTTAAGGGTGTGGTTGTAGAAATTTGGAAAGAAATTACATTTTAATCTTTCTCTTTTTTTCTGTTTAAGGATGTCAATTTAGATTCAATAATAGTTGATCATAAGGATGATTCCTTTAGAGCAGAAACAATTATCAACGATTATTCATATCTTATACATATTAGTAAGTATTTTATTTGTTATTAGCTTCAAGAATAAGCATACGCTTTATAATTCTGTGCGATTATTTTTTAGTATCAAGAGTAGCTAATTCTTTACTAATATTTAAGTGTGGCCACTAATTTAGGGAATTAATATTTTTGTGGTTGTCTTTATCACTTTTGATTAGGTTTTCCTAATAATTTCTTTACGGTAATGAAAGTGCCAGCAAATGCAAATTTGACTTTATCTTTCCTAAGTTTGAACCACGAGATGCAATAAAATTGTTAATAGTGTGAGATATTTGATGACTTAGCTTCGTCAATCTCTTTTGCCTGAGCTCTTCAAACAAATCCTAGCAAGCTGTGCGCCCTCCCTGTTCCTGCTGAGCACCTGGCGCTCGGCTCGTTCCAGCGCCTGTCTGCCTCGTCAAGTCTTCGGGAAGTCAGAGCTGCCCCTGGGGAGTCTGGACAGTGGACTTGCTTTGTCACCCTTAGTTGCTTGTCCATGAGACATTCGTTCTTGTCTCTTGAGATATCAGGACATTATATAACTGAAATCCAATCTAACAACTTAGTAACTGATTTTTAAGAAGTTAAATTGTTACTGAGTTATTTATTAGTGAAATAGAACAATAGTTGTTTCTACAGACAAAAGCATAGAGTCAGAGTTTCAAGACCTTTAATCATTTACAACATAATGAATTGACTCTATAAAGTCAATCTTTTTTGGGAGGGGTTGGGTGGGAGTGAGTTGCATACATATATACTTTAAATTAGAACATCGCCAAGGATATGTCAGTCTTTTCTACCTTTATAAAGGTAGAAATTCTAGTTAAAAATTCTAGTTAAAAGTTAGAATTCTAGTTTAAAAAAAGGAAAAGGAAACAACAAAAATTCAAGATTCAGAAAAATCATCTTGGTAACTGTCTTTAAAGCATCACTCTAATGTGAAACTGTTTCATTTACTTCTAAATATTTGAGTGTTTGGTTAAAACTCTCCTAGACTGGAGCACAGACATTCTCCTGTTCTCAGCTGGCTCAAGATTCTGCTTACTGAGTTGCTATATTAATGAAGCAACCTTTAGTTCTGAATTTGACTAGAAGTGATAAATGGTTTCTGACATTCTCTCCCCCCTGACCCCCCTTATTAGCTCAATAAGTGTCGAACTTTAAGCCTCTCTCCTAGAAATATATCCAGTTCTATATTTTGTTCGTGTAAGATCTCTCAGCTTGTTATTGGAGAGTTTTGAGCCAAATACATAAATATCTAGAAAAGTAGACTTTTCTACAAGTTAAAATCTCTGTTGTAAGCTTTTGTCTTTCCTATTTCATATACTCTATGATTTATTTTGTTCACACTGGTAACTAACTACTATTTACACTTGATTTTTTAAAAAATCCACAGTCAGTATGAACTTCTTAGTTGCTAATATTGAAACAGTAAAACAAAAATAATGCAGATGGTAAGTTCCAAATAACTGTTTTAATCCTTTGAAATTTAGGCCAGATGTCTGTAAAAATATGTCCTGTATCCTCCCCTTGGAGTGAAAGTTCCATCAGGTCAGGGATTTTTCTCTTCTAATAACATCTAGCTAGTGTTATTGTATCCTTGACACCTACATAAAAGCACATGGCACAAAGATGCACAAAATTTTTTTTTTCAGTTGTTTCTTCTTACCTTGTTCCCTTCTTGACCTGTAGGATTGTAAGTCTAGAGCATATATGAACTAGTTTGGTTGCTGACTTATAAAAGATAAAGAGAAAATATGGAATAATATATTATCTGTAAGTTGACTCTTGATTGTGTAAAATCTCTTTTAGTCTCAGAATGTTTTACTTTTCCTGAAAGATCCAAAATAATGGAGAAAAAACATTTACCTTTTTTATGGTGTTCATAACTAAATGAATTAAAGCAGAATTTTCAACCATATGTTTTTCTTTCCCAGAACTAAGCCATGAGATTCAAGAGTTTTCTGGTAAGCTCCCCCCAAATAATCATATGTATGATTGTGGTGAAAGAATAATCATATGTGTGTGTATATATATATGTATATCATATATGTGATATATATGATTTCATATACATTATATGAGCTATATAATTTTATATGTGAGCTATATATATGTGAGAGATGTATATCCCTCCCCTACTCCTGACATACAGCTTGTAGGAAAATACTTACCCAAATGTTTAATGTTGGCAGGGCATGAAATTTTGAGTAGTGCTGTCTACAAATGCATAATGTGGATTTTGCATAGTTTTCCAGGAGCTTAGGATTTCATGAAGTAGTGGTTTCTGAGTTTTTTTTGGTGTTTGGTTCTTGGTTGCTTGGCTGGTTGGTTCGTGCCTCCCAGGCCCCTTAACAGTGATTGGCACAGCCAGGCTAGTGTTTCGAGCAGTGCCACTGGGGGGCTGTGCTGCTGGTGGTGAGCTGAAACACCCTGGCGGTGCTTAGAGCTCTAGGGCTTCACCCAGTAATGGTCATTGGACCAAAGCTAGGTCAGCCCACATGCAGCCCAGGTGCTCTAACCCCTGTCCTGTCTCTCTAGCCCCTGCTTTTTTTTTTTTTGTTTGTTTGTTTGCTTTTCACTTTTTTATTGAATCACTGTGAGATAGACCATGACAAAGCTGCTGTTAAATGTTGGTGATGGGAAATGTACACTGGTGAAGGAAGAGGTATTGAAACTTTATATAACTGAAACCCTATCTAACAACTTTGTAACTAATTTTTATTTATTTTTTATTTTTATTTATTTATTTATTTATTTATTTATTTATTGCTTTTTGGGTCACACCTGGCTATGCACAGGGGTTACTCTTGGCTCTGCACTCAGGAATTACTCCTGGCGGTGCTTGGGGGACCATATGGGATGCTGGGAATCGAACTCGGGTCGGCCGCATGCAAGGCAAACGCCCTACCCGCTGTGCTATCGCTCCAGCCCCTGTAACTAATTTTTTAAAAGTTGTTAAATTGTTGCTGAGTTATATATTAGTGAGATAGAATAATAATTGTTTCTACAGACAAAATAAAATGTTAGGTTTAAAAATACATAAATTTCATAAAAAATGTAAATCTATATTTTATGATCTGATATAATTTAAAACTATTGATCATTCACAGTTAAAAAGATTCACAACTAAGAGGCTTTTAATTATAAAAGATGTACCTGCACTCTACAGGATCCCATTCTCTTGAGGCTTTTTTGTTGTTGTTTATTAAGCTCAGTATTAATCAACCACATTGACTCCTAAAAACCCATTGATACCAACTAAGAAACATCAGGAATATAAATTGAATTTGCTTTTGTGAGTCCTCTTAATGTATGATTTGTGTATGACAGCCGTTACATTTTTAGTTGCCCTATGTGTATTAATTTGTGTGAAAATTAGCACACATTTGTTATTTTGATGAGTAAGTACTCACAATCTTATTTGTTAGTGATGGTTATCTTTTGTATCACATTAGTGTGTTTGAATTGTTTGAGAAAGATTAGCTTTAAAACTTCCTTTTGGGTTTGAAGCCACACTCAGCATAGTGTGCTCAGGGGATATGAGGCGCATTGAACCCAGGGCTGCTTGTAAAACGTCCGTTCCAGCCCTGTGAGTGCTCTCTCTGGCTTAGAAGACTGGCTTTGACATGAACTCCTATATTTGTTTTCAGTGAACACAAATGAAATTCATTTTCTTTTCAGTGCGGATTATTGAGATTGTGGGGAAGATAGAGATTGTCCTCCAGAAAAAAGAGAAAACTTCTTGGAAGTATCTTGGTCATCCCCTGGAAGCTCATAATTCATTTATTCCAAAGAAAGATAGAGGTTTGTACTGTTATTTTGAGGCATGTGTTCATGATCCTGTGTTAACTGGCACATTTATACCAGAATTCAGAAGACCACTGTGGGAGAGCCAAATAAGCCTTGTATCCCCCTCTAAGAAGTTCAAAAGGGTGTGTGTGTGTGTGTGTGTGTGTGTGTGTGTGTGTGTGTGTGTGTGTGTGTGTTGTTTCTCCTTTAAAAAATAGAAATAGATTTAATTTCGGACAATCTAAACAGCATGGCTAAGCCATTGACCTTGATACTTGGATGAAGCTCACTTGTGAGAAACTCTTGTGAGACTGTTTTTCTAGCCCTTCATGCTTTCAGGTTCTGGTCTTGTTTTGGTTTTTATGTTTACTGAAATAAGATCGATTATTTGGGGGAAGGGGTGTTTTTTGTTTTGTTTTGTTTGGGGGTGGCAGCAGGCCATACTTGGTGGTGCTCAGGGATTACCTCCTGTTTCTGCCCTTAATATCACCCCTGGTGGGTTCAGGAGTACAGGAGTGTTTTTTTTTTTTCAACTTTCTTTTTTCTTAATCTATTTATTATTTATTTATTTTTATTGAATCACCGTGAGATACAGTTACAAAGCTTTCATGTTTGAGTTTCAGTCATACAATGATCGAACACCCATCCCTCCACCAGTACGTATTTTCTACCACCAGTGTCCCCAGTATCCCCGCCCCCATCCCAGCCCTCCCCCTGCCTCTATGGCAGACAATTTCCTTTATACTCTCTGTATACAGATACTGAGAGGCTATCAAGTTTGGTTCTTTATCTACTTTCAGCACACGTCTCCCATCCCAAACAATCCCTCCAACCGTCACTGACTTAGTGACTCCTTCTCTATCCCAGCTGCCTTCTCCTCCAGCTCATGAGGCAGGCTTACAACTATGGAGCAGTATTCCTGGCCCTTATGTCTACTGTCCATGGGTGTCAGTCTCATATTATGTTATTTCATACTCTACAAATGAGTGCAGTCCCTCTATGTCTGTTTCTCTCTTTCTGAATCATTTCACTTAGCATGGTACTCTCCATGTCTATCCACTTATAAGCAAATTTTATAACTTCATTCTATCCTAACAGCTGCATAGTATTCCATTGTGTAGATGTGCCAAAATTTCCTTTTTTATTTATTTTTTGCTTTTTGGGTCATACCCAACAGTACACAGGGGTTACTCCTGGCTCTGCACTCAGAAATTACCCCTGGCGGTGTTGGGGGACCATATGGGATGCTGGGAATTGTACCCAGGTCAGCCGAATGCAAGACAAACGCCCTACCTGCTGTGCTATCGCTCCAGCCCCCAAAGTTTTTTTAACCAGTATACTGTTCTCGGGCATTTGGGTTGTTTCCGATTTTGGCTGTTATGAACAATGCTAAAATGAACACATGGGTGCAGATGTCATTTATACTGTGCTTTTTTGTACCCTCAGGATATATTCCCAGAAGTCGTATTGCAGGGTCATATGGAGGCATGCAGGAGATCTAACCCTTATCTGCCACATGCAAATCAAAAGCCCTATCTGCTGCATTAGCATTCTGTTCCCTAAAATAGTTTTTATTGAAAGAAATTTAGAGAAATGTTAATAGAAGAAGAAAGATAGGAGTTTAGGAGAGAACATGGGCTTCTCTAGAGGGAAAAGTTTGTTTTGTTTTGATTTTATAAAAGGTACAAAGTTTATGCCTTCTTTGCACTTATATATTTTTTGATATTAAAGGCATTTTATTCATTTTTCTGCCTACTTAATTTGTTTACTCCCAAGGTTATATTTCATTTTATTTTATTTTTTCATTCTCTTCACTTTTTAAAGTTCATTTTAAAAACCTGTGATATTTATGAAAAAAAGGAACATAATCTTGAGTTTCTATAAAGCAAACACTATTCTTCTCCTATAATGTGATAGTATTGCTCCATATCCCAAGTGTTTTAAAACTTTGCAATTTAATAAACCCCATCTTATCAGAAATGGATCGTTTTACCCTTCATGCTCCATGGCCAGCCAAGCTCTCTATACGCCTCTCATTAAGGGGATTTCGGACTTTCCTTTTTGGGACATACTAATTTTTCTTCACTTCATGGTCTGCTTTGCTTTTTTTGCAGCTATTCTTAATTTTTTTTTTTTAGTCATGTCCACATTTATCACATTTATTTCTTCTTTATAAGGTTAACTCCAACAAATGATTTTTTTTTTTCTTTTTGGGTCACACCCAGCAATGCTCAGGGGTTACACCTGGCTTTGCACTGAGGAATTACTCCTGGCAGTGCTTGGGGGACCATATGGGATGCTGGGGATCGAACCCGGGTCGGCCGTGTGCAAGGCAAACACCGTACCCACTGTGCTATCGCTCCGGCCCCATGAATTTATTTTAAAGTACTTTTTAATCAATTTTTTTTTTTATTGAATCACCATGTGGAAAGTTACAAAGTTCTCAGGCTTATGTCTCAGTTATACAATATTCAACACCCATCCCTTCACCAGTGCCCATATTCCACCACCAAAAACCCCAGTATACCTCCCGCCCCCGCCCCCCACCCTCAACTGCATAACTGATGAATTTCACTTCATTTTCTCTTTACCTTGATTACATTCCATATTTCAACACAAAACTCACTATTGTTGTTGTAGTTTCCCCCCAAGAAAGACAGCCCTACTGCCAAGGAAGCATTTGATAATTAGTTTTCCATTGCTGAGAATGAAGAGATATGTAGCCCCACTGCTCAAAGTACATAACTCTTTTTTTTCCCCCCTCATCCCCCTTCCCGCACCTCATAGTATGGTGGACGCCACGCAGAGTTTCTCCCCGAAAATGGGAAACAACTGGGAAAGAGGAATATTTCCTCTTCTCGGCCGGCGTGGGGCTGTTGCTTAGTTCACAGTCCAGAGAAATGGCTGCTACTTTGATTACCTTCAGTATTTTAACAAAAAACTCACTGTTATTATTTGGAGTTTCCCCGCAAAGTCAGACCTGCTAAAAAGGAACCGTTTCACATTGCTGACAATTAAGAGATGTTAGTTGTTGCTGCTGCGTCCACGCGGTTTTGGATTTCTGTATAAAGTCCAGGGAAAATTCTGCCAGAAATTGCATAGCCCATCTCACAGTTCCAGTGCATTGCTGTAAGAAGCTGTGCTGGATGCCAAAATGTGTTAGGTCTCTGGAATCAAAGTCTTTAGGTGCAGAGGGTCCATTTTGCTCTCCATCT
Organism: Sorex araneus; assembly: GCF_027595985.1. Classification (NCBI taxonomy): domain Eukaryota; kingdom Metazoa; phylum Chordata; class Mammalia; order Eulipotyphla; family Soricidae; genus Sorex; species Sorex araneus. The sequence continues at coordinate 111,267,429 of NC_073305.1, forward strand.
GCTGAGAGCAAAATGGACCCTCTGCCTGTTACATTCACTTCCCATGATTCCCTAGGAGCCCCAAGTGTAAAAACCATATACCTCTGGGTTAGGAGTCTTAGAAGGTGGCTCCTGCCATGTGCATATTGCTGCCACCGTCATTTTCCGTGCAGAAAGACAGGGTGGAGAGGAAAGATCCATCCCCGGGCAGCATGGAGTTGTAGTCCAGCTCACAGTCCCAGTGCATTGCTGTAAGAAGCTACGCTGGATGCCAAAATGTGTTAGGTCTCTGGAATCAAAGTCTCTAGATGCAGAGGGTCCTATTCTTAATTTTTAAATGCTTGTAAATATCTTACCTTTTCTTTCTTAAAAAAAAGATCACTGAGATAATATGGTTTGCAATAATGTTAGGTTTACGCTAATGTTAATGTTTATACTTTTGGTATACAGTGGTTTTGTACTATAGCTATCACCAGAGCGCCCAGAACCGTGTATACCACTGTTCCTTGGTCCCTTTTCCCCCTTGTTTTTAGTTTTATTTTACTTCACTTTACTTTGAGATTTGTGTTGTATTAAGTTACTTATTTTTATTGTGTGACTTCTGTTCTCATGTTCGACTTCTAAGAATGTTTTTGATTTCTGTTCTTTTATCTAAGCATCCTGTTCTTACTAGTTTTGCCTATTGTTTTAAAAATTACTGATATTCTTTTTTTTTAAATTAAAACAGATTTTATTTGGAGGGTTTTTGAAAGTGGAGGGGGAAAGAATGAGAGAGAGGAGAGAATGGAGAGAGAGAAAGAGAAAAGGGGAGAGGGGGAGAGAGATGGAGAGAGGGGAGAGAGAGAGGAAGGGAGGGGGAGAGAAAGATACTGCATGGGGGGAGAGAGAGAGAGAGAGAATTCGGGCTTCTCCAAGGGTGGAGAGAGAGCCCCTACACACATCCCAGCATTAGATAGGAAAGCATGAAAGTACACATCTCAAGAGGGTAGATGCAGGCGACACATGTGCTCAGGTACCGCATGTACTTGGCCATGTGAGCAAAAGCAGCACAAGGGCTCAAGCAGCACATGCACCAGGTTCTTTAGGAGTTTTCTTTTCTCTGCATAACTGCATAATGTAGTCCCTGATTTCTTATTGTTTGTTTTGGTGTGTCTTTCTTATTAGATACTATCTTTGGATGTGTGCTAATCCCTGACTGCCTGCTAATATTTACATTTAATTGAAAAATCTGTGTCTCTACATGTGGTTATTAATATTTACTGTGGCCATGTTGCACTGTTTATCTGGGAAGGCTGTAGTGCCCTGCCTTTTTCGTAGTGCCCTGCCTTTTTCTGAGCACTAGGGGGAGGAAATCTCAAGTGGCAAGTAGGTTTATTCTTGACTTCCTATTCCTCTAGCTTAAAATAGAGCTTTCACTGGGTATTCTGAGTTCCAGCCGCCTGTTCTGTTAGCTTCCAAGTTTGTTATGTTTTCTTATTCCCATTATCTTTCCTTGCTCTCTTACACCTTAAAAAATAGCCAAGTATTAACATCTTTACTCTTGTTTTTTAAAAAGTTTAAAATGAATTAACTAGCTGCTCTGCTAATTTTCAGGATATCTTCTTAAAATATTGAAAGTTACAAAAATATATTTGTGAGTAATATTTTAACTTTCAGAGAAGCATCAAGTGTTATTTTTAGTATCCATTAATTCTGAAGGTTTATTTTAGGCTATGTGGTATTAAATCAATAAAAAAACATTGTATATTATTTTCACATATGGAAGAAAGAACATATAAGAGCATGAGATTCAAGAAATGCATTATATAAAGAAAAAAACCAAGAATGGCAAGGGCTGTTATAAACTGAATGTATTTAGAGGTATGGAATAGATACAAATGGATTTGACCCTGGATGCAGCCTTCAAAGTCAGTTAATATACATGACATTAAGATAGCTTTGAAAAAACATTTTTACATCCTATGAATAACTTTTCAGGCAGAGATTCACGTTGTCTGGGTACTTGTTACATCTGGCAATTTTCTGGTTGTAGAGAATGAAAAATGTAAGCTATGTGTAGGAAAGGTTAAATAAATTCATTTTACCAGAGCAAGAGGTCTAAAATGTGCACAGGTTACTTCATACAGGCAAAGAGAAAGAACATGGAAGAGTAATGGTGTGACCTTTTGGATTAGAAGAAAATAGATAAAAGACAGTGAAAATGAAAAGAGATGTTATTAAAGTTGAATCTCTTGCCCTGAAATTTTCTGACCAGTGATTGAAAAATATAGCAAACCAGATAGAAGCTAAATCCAAGAAGTAAATGAAACTAGAGCCACAGCTGACCTCCATTTAGAAGTTCTTAGAATGAATACAGCTCACGTATTCTTCCCTGTAATTTCCTGAGGCTTTCTCTGAACTCTTATCCCTGCCATAAATTTCTGCTTGAGACAAAATTCACCATAGTTAGCTTTAGCTCTCTTGTCTAAAATTGAAACCATGCACATATTTTTCTGTGAATTCGATTTTCACTTTGGAAAATATCTTATATTAGGGTAATTTCATTTATTTGATCAAATTCCATAGGTAATTTCTTCTTTGGTCATTCCTCTTTTTAAATCATGACAAAAGCTAGCTTGTTTTTCTCACTAGCAAAACTTACTTATGTCATGAACATGTATTACTGATTTTTATGATTTTAGCTTGTTGGCTTCCTCTTACTGAATTTTCTTAGCTAAAATAATTTATTTGAAAATTAGCATGTAAATTGAAGGATTTTAATGTAATGTTTTCTCATGTGAAATCTAGAAGTTGTCTAACTAAAAGATTCAAATATAGCAAAGAACTCTGAGAAGAGAAATACCTTCATTTTTACTTTTAGTTTTCATGTAGTAGGTGATGAATTACAGTGGACGTATGGCACTAGATTAACATACGCTGGAAACGTTTGTTTTTTTTTTCTCCTCAGAGATAAAGATTACGAACTGTGTGCATATGTCCACACGTTCCCCCAACCCACAGCAAGAACTTGTTTAGTAATGGTCACAAATTAGTAGATAACTAATTGGGCTGCTATTTCTTATGCATCCTAAAATTTTAGTATAATTCAGATTGTCCTTTATATTAGGACTTCCATTACCAGGTGAAGGTAATTTTAATGGTTTGTGAACAACTCAACACATGAATCAAGATACAAAATTATAAGATTTTTAGAGACTGTGTCTTAATTTAATGTGTCAGCAGCCATTTATAAGCCTTTATGCTAAATATCTGCATGAATGTGTAACTGCCTTGGTAATTTAGGTAGATCTTCATAAAGTAATTGACATTTAACAAATTTTTACCTAGAAAAATCATTTACCCTATCAGGGCTCTTAAGCTCTTAACTGCTGCTGATCTCTCTCTCTCTCTCTCTCTCTCTCTCTCTCTCTCTCTCTCTCTCTCTCTCTCTCTCTCTCTCTCTCTCTCTCTCTCTTGCTCGCTCGCTCGCTCTCTCTCTCTCACTCTCGCTCTCATGCTCTGTCGTACACACACAGAGTAGGTAGGGCAAAACTGTGATTAAGATATTATTTACTACATTAAAAGATAGCAGAAGGTAAAGAACTTTGAATTCAGATAATGCAGACACTTTAGTATAATATAAGGTTGGCTGCGTACTTAGGAAATTGAGAGGAACAGTGATTGCTATGGAATTGGTGTCACTTACTGACATTTTACTAAATGTTATGTTTCAAAGGTCCTCATTAAATCTAGTCTTTGAGAAAGAGCTCCCTTTCTCCCATTTACATACAAATGTTTAGCTTTAACAAAATCTTCAAAGTATAGTTGAGATAATAAAACAGCAATATAATTCAGGGGCTGAAGCAGTAGTACAGTGGGTGCTAGGGTGCTTGCCTTACATGGTTTCCCTGGCATCCCATACGGTTCCCTGAGCCCTGCCAGGAGCAGTCCCTGAGTGCAGAGCCAGGATTCAGTCTTGAGCAACACTGAGTCTGGCCTCAAACACCCACCTACTCACACCAAATATATATGTAATTCAGGAGTACTTTTAACAATACTAGCTCAAAATAAACTTATATTCTCAATTTAATAGTAGTTATTTTTAATCACAAAGGAAAGTAAATGATTTTTAAGCATTCAAACCATTCAATGTTTTTGCCCAATATATGGATAGACTGTAACCATATCATTCTTAGTCTTTAAATTCTTTATGTGTATTTTTATACATATATAAAGTAGTTTGGGTAGTTGTATAAGGGAAGTCTATCAAAATGTGTGAAAATACTGGGTAATTAAAAATAAATAAAAAACACAGGCAGTTGGGCCACAAGATGTCCCTTTAGAGTTCATACTCTTTCCTTCAGCGCTGCACTCTGGGTAGTTGGAATCCAGAATTCCCTGTCCAGATGGCCGCCTGGGAATTTCTGTCTGAGTCAGTGGATGAGCTTGAACATCTGGATCAGGTTTCAAGATAACACACATGAAGAAACCCAATGTGTGTTTCTGTTTTATAAAGGTATTTCTTCAAATTTAAAACTCAAATTATACGAGTTTTAAAAATATATTAGAAAATGAAAAAACACCAAGACTTTCAAAATACTGATAACTTTTTAAAATGTACAGGCCTTTCTTTCATTGAAACTTAAGCTCACTGATGAGCAAACCTAGAATTGTGTCAAGTATTGCTTTGTACTTTTAAATGTATGTATCAATAAAAGAAAAATTAACTTCTTCCTAGGTTTGTACTACAGAAACTGTCAGTTAATTTCCAAAGAGCTTGTTACTCATGATACAAAGCTTTTCTGCCTGTTGCTGCCACCAAGCTCTCATCTCCAGGTGCCAATTGGGCAACATGTTTACTTCAAGCTAACTATCTCAGGTAAGATTTTTATTTTTTATTTATTTTTATTTTTTTGCTTTTTGGGTTACACCCAGCGATGCTCAGGGGTTACTCCTGGCTTTGCACTCAGGAATTACTCCTGGCGGTGCTTGGGGCCCATATGGGATCGAACCCGGGTCGGCCGCATGCAAGGCAAACGCCCTACCTGCTGTGCTATCTCTCCGGCCCCCTTAGGTAAGATTTTTAAAAAAGTTTTGGGGAAATTAAGTTTTATTCTTTGATAAGCATTTTTTTCTTTGATAAGGCTCTCTGAGAGAGCCAGTACTTCTCCCTTTTGGAAGAGTATTTAGATTATGAATAAATATTTCTGGACAGCTAGATTTGGTGATAACCAGAAAAAAAGTTGTGGATAACAGAATTCTGTGGTTTGGAGCAATAGCCATTCTGTCTCTTGGTCAAGAGTAAAGACATCACCACTAGTCTGTAAGATGGTTGTCGGTGTTGTGATTTGCATCCAGCAAAGCCATGACAGTAGGTAGTCAGAGAGTGTGCAGATGTTGTGATGACAGCAACTAGAAATCCATACAGCATCTCATACTGGTCACTTGTGGTTGTGTAATTTACATAAATTCATATAATTCACAGTGAGTATGTGATTATAAGTTATTTCCTATGTGTGCCACCAGAAAAGCCCTGTAAGTTTGTGGCTTCTGAATTTTCACTTTCATCTTAAAATTACCTGTTTTTAAAAAAAAATTATGTTTATTATCTATCTACTTGGACTTTTAAGAGTGCCAAAATAATATATTTAGACTTCCAGCAGGAAGCCTAGCAGGCTACCGAGTAGGATTTGGTAGATATTGTGTATTACTATGTTACCATAGCATTTTTCTCTTCCTCCTCACTCATGCTCTATTATCATTTAATATCTGGTATCCTCAATAATTATCAATGTATTGTTTAAAAAAAGTAAGATGGACAGCTGGACTGATAGTACTTCAGGTAAAGCATCTGCCTAGCACATAGCTTATCTGGGTTTGCTCCCTGAGCACAGAGCCAGGAGTAAGCCCTAAGCACCACTTGGTATGCCCCAAGAGCCAAAAAAAAAAAAAAACAATAAAAACAAAAATAAATAGTTTAATTCTGTGTATGTCAAAGAGCCATGTATAAAACTTTGGTCTTTCAAATATGTGTTAATTCCTCTTTCTTTGGAATTTGACTACCTAAAATATTGCATGAATTCTACAACTACTTGCAAGAAGTAATTAGCATTGTTTTCAGATACGAATATACATATAAAAACATTAAAGCAATTCCAAATATATAAATTAAAAAATAGAACTTTTCATTTTCATGTACTAAAGTCTCATCATTGTTCAGCACTGTTAAAATATTGGTCTGTAGGGGTTGAGCACATTTATAGCCCTGAGTTCATAAGTACCACGCAGTGTCGTCCTCAAGAATTTTTTTTAATTTGGTCTACTTAAAATTATTATGTAAATACTTTTTTATATCTCTGTGGTATACCTTTGATGCCATTGCAGTTTACATATGCTAATGGAGTTGATGGTTGTTTAAGGTTTATCATTGTTTGCCACATATTAAAAACAGTTTACTTATCCATTATTGACTTGTTAAAATTATTTCAGCTGGCATCTGGGGGTGTGACTTAATGTTTTGTACCTATCATTCATACTCAATCCCTAGGTTTAATCCCTAGCACTGTCAAAAACAAGAACAAAATTGTTTCAGAACACGTGCTTAGACTATATGGACACATTCATGCATATGGGACTTAGAATTATATATGCTGTAGTTGTATATTTTTCAGATAATGTGCTCATTGCTTCACAAAATGTATGTTTCATTTTATTCAGAGATTTTTTTAGAATTAAATTTCTTTGTCATGATTTTTTTTTTTAGGTAAAGAGATAGTGAAGCCATATACACCTGTGTGTGGTTCCTTACTCCCAACTTACAAGGAACCAGTTCTTCACAATGATAAACACATTTATTTTTTGATCAAAATCTATCCTACTGGACTCCTCACACCAGAACTTGATCATCTTCAGATTGGTTAGTATTTGTGTGTGTGTGTGTGTGTATGTGTATGTTCTGTACTAGATTGGATCACATCTTTTATACTGTCCAAGTTAATCTCCGTGTAGGAGTTGAATATCTTAAACTCAGAGTATCTACAACCAAAGTCCTGTTCTCTTCATCTCACTCACTCTTATTCCTTCTTTATTAGTTGCAACATCACTGTTCTAGGCCCAGTCTGGGCACTTGAATCATTCTTGGGGTCTCCCACTTTTCTCTCCCAACCCCTCTGCCAACTACTAAGCTGTGGTTAGTCTGCCTTCCAGTCGCATTTAAATCTTTTTTCCGTCTCTTTATCACCATTGTAGATCAAGCTCTCATACCCCTTTCTCTCATCTTGACCTCTGGCTGGTGTCTTTCTCTACATTTTTATCTGTATTTTCCAGTTCTTTTTCCAAGCTGCCCTGAGAATAGATTTAATCTATTTAATCTATTACTGTTCAGCTTTGAAAGCCCTTAGAGGTCCCCATTATCCAGCTGGTTATATTTTCTGTATCAGTGACATCACAGTGACAGCAGAAGGTTGAAAGCCACTGCTCTGTATGACCTATAGAATGATCTCTCCAACTCCGTCTCCTGCTGTAGGAGTATTTGTACTACTCAGTTTTATAAGTCTTATTTTTCATAGACACATGAACTTTTTTTACCTAGGATTATGCTCAGCAATCTTTACTCCTCACATACCAGTTTTATTTTAAAGATACAAACTGAATAGCACTTCTTTTTTGAAGCCTATCTCTTTTCCTCTGAACTCCCTAATAATTAACACTTTGTTGAGATCTCTCAGATAAGAATAATGTGTCTTCTCTATAAAACTTTGAAAGAAAGGGTAAAGATTCTTATCATTGCACTCCACATGCAATGTTAATTATTGTATAGTGGGCTCTCAATAAATGTGCTTGAAAGAATTAGTAAATGGAATATAATGGAATTAAAGATTTATAGATCCTTTATCCTGTTCCTACTATTTTTTTCTGTCTTTAGCCTTTCATTCACTGCCTTTCCCAAGAATGAAAATGCTCCTCCCCTAAGACAGCATTTAGCAGTAACATCAAGTTAAAACTGATTATTAAAATTTGGAGGATAATTACACGCTAAGTTAAACTTCGATATCTTTACATAATAGATGTGATTGGGCATCTATGGCTATATTAAGCAGAAAACAATATAAATATGAACATCATTAATTTTGTAGTACCATGGTGAAGCGTATCTTGTGAAGGACTGATGTATTATTTTTGGTAGCAAGTAAAAACTATTAACTGTATTCATATACCATTTGTAGAAATTGAACCGAGTATGGTGGAGAATTAGCCTAAAATAGAGGCTCCCACATTTAAACCTGAATCTTCCACCCTCTTTTCAGACCAAAAAACAAAACAAAACAAAACAAAACAAAACCACAAATACTCTGGAACCCCCTGGAAAACTACCTTCTGTAAGTGAACACAAAAACTGCCCTCAAATTGCACCTGAGGTTACTGCTGATCATTGCAGCACCCTCTATGGGGCAGTTACCCCCACTTTGGGAAAAACTGGCCTAGATCATGGCAAAGGGAAGAGCTAAAGAATAAAATAAGTGTGTTTTCAGGTTTTTTCCCAAGCTCTAGACATGGCACAGATACTTTATCATTTAGAGGGTTGTATTCTGGTGTGTAGTGATAATTCACGAAGCCTTCTCATGGCCTCAGTGAAGTACATTATAAAATTATCTGTGTATTTGTTTGATCCTTTGTTCATCAAGTAACTTTCATATGAGGACTTTGATCTTTTTAAAATATCAAATAAATGAGATGCCCTAGATGGAGACTAGTCCAGGTAACACATTGCAGTTATCTTGACTCTTAAATCACTAGCTATTCTGACTTGTCATTTATTGTACTTTTGATTAGCATCAGGTATCTTGCCTGAATCCAATCAGTCCTATGACTTACAGAAGGTGAACTGTGAATAAAAGTTCCAAGTTAATAAGAGTATATGAGGCATCTTCATTAAACAATCATTGGACTTTTTTCTAGAGTATTCTGATCTGACGGTCATTTTCAAACCAGAAAGAATATTCTATTATTTTTTTAATACTGAATTCATCAATTTCTGCATGATTCGTAGTATCCTGCTATAGACAGGAAAGGAAAATGTATGAGTATCCAAGAATCAAAGTCAACTGGACAATTTAGAATTGGTTTTTAAAATATGAACAGCTTTTTTTTAAAAAGTTGTGCTTAAAATTTAATGAAATGCCTTGAGAAAGTTCTCTCCTTTGAGTAGAGTTAATACCAACTACATTACATAGAATGAATTTCTTGGGCATTTCGATTCTTCGTCATAATTACTCCAAATATGGTTTTTGATCTTGCTTTATTTTCAAGAGTTAAATTCAGAATGACTTTCCTTGTCTTCTCCTAGATCTCATGGGGATAAAGTTAACACATTGCTAATATAAGATTCAAGAACATGTTCTACTTTCACCTACCAATTTTATTATTATGGTTAAAAATATGTACATAGCAACTATATATTCATCAAGCAATCAACTATTGATAATTTGTGCTTCTTGGCAGAAGTATGTAAGTTAGATGACTTGAGGACATTTGGGGAAATAATCTTGGTAAATGAGTATTAAAAAAAAATCTCATTTTTAAATGATTATAATGTTAATAGTTAAGCATACTCAAGAATCTCATGGACACTCCTAAAACTATATAACTTAAAGATAGAGCTGTATCTAAAAGTTAAGCATTCACCCTACCACATATCCATGTTTGAGATCAGGTAGGTGTAGCCTTCTCAGTTTCCCTGATTTTTTTTTTCTGATTTAGTTTATATTTCATTGTTTAGGAGATTTTGTTTCTGTAAGCAGTCCCGAGGGCAGTTTTAAAATATCCCAGCTCCAAGAATTAGAAGATCTCTTTTTATTGGCAGCTGGAACAGGCTTCACACCCATGGTTAAAATACTGAATTATGCTTTGACTAATATACCCAGTCTCAGGTATGTAATTTTATCTTTAATTACTATCTTTTGTGAGACTGTTAGATTAGTATAAGGTATTCTAAATTAATTACTTAGTAAAACTTAAAAGACATGATCTCTTCCCTCATTCACCATTTATTACTCTGCCTCAAGTTCTAGCTGTTTCATTGACTGTATTATTTTAATTTTAATACTTTGGGTTACTTAATTGGCACTAAAAATAAAGTCATGCTATTTTATTTTTAGAGTTTGCATTCATACATATTTTAAATGTAATTGAAATAGTGTTTTTAAAATTTTTTTTTAAGGAAAGTGAAGCTGATGTTCTTCAATAAAACAGAGGATGATATAATTTGGAGAAACCAGTTGGAGAAATTAGCATATCAAGATAAAAGGTATTAATGTGATGCTCTGTGTTTAAATATTCATTTGTGTGTAGTCAATCAGTCTGGGCCTTACCTCCTATGTTAGGAGTTTTAATTGATCTGAAAACTTATTTAAAGAAGAAATAAACTAATTAGTTCTTAAACGGTAAATAATACACTTAACCTCTACCTGCAATAGATACTATTTAATAAGTTTGACATGACATCCATCATTCATATGTTAGTAAATTATATACTGGGCTTTATGTTATTTTTAATGATTTGGGTCTCATTGGAAATTGGTGTGATTCACTGTAGCAAATTTGGTAACTCCAGGTATTTTTGGGGATAGATCAAATTTTGTAAGCTAGTTTTCTAGAACCTTTAATAGGCTAAATTCTAATGGGGGTGGTGAAGGCAGTCCTTATGCTTAAAGATTTTCCTTTTTGTTTACATTAGCATTCATTAATAGTTATATCATCAGTGGGCCCCACAGTACATTTTAGGAAGTGCCAGTATAGGTAATGGAAAAAAGAATGAGCCAAGATAAACTTAGTGGTAGAATAATGGCAAAACATTGGGAAAGGATTTCTATGCTGTGCTCATCAACTGAAGTAGGAAAAGAAATGCCTGTCACGCAAGAGATTAAAGAGCAGTTAAAATTCTCATCAAAATAGAAAAGTGAGTTGGACAGGTTAAAATGTTTTCTAAATCATTTCTGTGATCACTCAGAGTTATTTCTATGATTCAAGGCTTCCTGAGTCACAGAAAATAATCTGAAATATGTTTATAGTAGCGTAATTTAGGTGTGGGCTGGAGCGATAGCGCAGCGAGTAGGGCGTTCGCCTTGCACGCAGCCTACCCGGGTTTGATTCCTCCGCCCCTGTCGGAGAGCCTGGTAAGCTACCAAGAGTATCTCACCCATACGGCAGTGCCTGGCAAGCTCTCCACGGCATATTTGATATGCCAAAAACAGTAACAACAAGTCTCACACTGGAGACTTTACTGGTGCCCACTCGAGCAAATCGATGAGCAATGGGATGACAGTGACAGTGACAGTATAGGTGTAATTAGAGAGCTCTAGGACTCAGCTGATGCAGCGACTGCAGGGCTCTAGGGTAGAGTTTGAGTAAACCTGTTCAGTAATAGGTGTTCCCATGGTTTCTTTTTTTTTTTTTTTTTTTGGCTTTTTTGGGTCACACCTGGCAATGCACAGGGGCCACTCCTGGCTCTGCACTCAGGAATTACCCCTGGTGGTGCTCAGGGGACCATATGGGATGCTGGGAATCGAACCCGGGTCGGCCGCGTGCAAGGCAAACGCCCTACCCTCTGTGCTATCTCTCCAGCCCCCCCATGGTTTCTTATAAATTTTCTTCCCTTCTTTTCTTCCTCCACCCTTTAATAATTTTCACAAATTAAGTCTATCAGGAGTCACATTTAATTAGCCCTAAAATATTTTCACATACTTAAAATGTAAGATTTATTATGTTTACATCATTGTATGGCAACTTAGAGAATAATTTAAAGAAATACAAATGCCTACGTTTTGGGGTATCTTGTTTTTGTTTTTACTAATTTTCAAAGTGGAAAGTTGTAAGCAGCATTTATGAAAAATCCTAAAGATCTAAGTTCTCACTTTTGTTTTATCTTTCAATCATTTTTGAAATGATTTTTGAATCATTGAATCATTTTTCAAAACTTACTTAACTTTGTATGTCTGTCTCTTTATCTCCAAAATAAAATGAAGCTATCTTTCCTCCTTGCCTCATAAGCAAGATTTGAGAAAATAGTTTAAATGCTTTGAGAACTGTGAAATTCTTTTTGAACTGTGTTATTGAGACTCTATATACATGTGTTCTGTTTCTCTATTAACTGTTTGAGCTCCTGTTTTCTTAGATATTTAATATAAAGAGAAATAGCGAGGCTTTTCTTTAGCATTTTAAAAGTTATTTCTGGAAGCTTTTGTGACTCATACAAGAAATGAACAGGCTTTGTACTTTAGTCAAACTTTAGTCTTAAAAGTTAACTTAGGGGCTGGAGCAATAGTACAGCGGGTAGGGCGTTTGCCTTGCACTCGACCAACCTGGGTTCGATTCCTAGCATCTCATATGGTCCCCCGAGCACCACCAGGAGCAATTCCTGAGTGCAAAGCCAGGAGTAACCCCTGTGCATTGCTGGGTGTGATCCAAAATACAAAAAATAAAAAAAGACACTGCAGTTAAGTCTATTAATAGGAATTAAATTTGACTTAAGAAAAAATATGTCAACAACTCCTGAACATAAAGTGTCTTTTAACAAAGTCAACTGTATGTTCCGTTTTGTCCTGTTTTGGCCAACATAATTGGGGTTGTTGGAATTACATGGGCTGAAAGAAGGACTGAGGATAAGGAAAGACCCCCCCCTTTTTTTTTTTCAATTCTGGATGACTGGTTGTATCAGTGCTCACCAGGTGAGTGGTTCTCTCCAGCTTGTCAGAGGAAGTGACATTGCCCCTTTGGCCTGACTGCCCTCTCCTCTTTCTGTTCTTGTCTCACCTCCTCGGCCCTCTGTGACCTGTCTCTGTCTCTGCTGCCCAAGGTCCTTCTTCCTCTGGAGACATAACTCTTTGCTTGAGGCTCTGACTTGTACAATTGATGCTTCCTAGAGATTCATGGCGAGATCCTCACTAGAAAACAAAAAACCATGATTATATAGCTGGTTTTGAAACATGTATCAGGAATTTTAACATACTCCGAGATTTTATGTAAACACAAGAGAAAGGCTTGTTGATTTTGTTCCTTCAAAACTGTTGTGGTGCATTGTGCATAAAAGGAAAGTAAAAAGTTCAGATTTAATATAAAATCATTTTAATTAGTCACATAGTATTTTAGCTTACATTTGGGGAATGTTACGTATCAATTTAATATTATTAAATCATTCTTTTCTACATCTTGACTCTCCTATGTCGATTTTAATTTTAGTAATAAAATTTCTGATGACAAAATGTGACCCTCATTATATCTCCTTGGTTAAATTGTAGTTGCCTTATAAATGTAAAATATTTTTCCTTAAATCGTTTTTGTTAAAACATGTAAATATCCTGTTCTATATTGGTTTGGTCTTTAGCCTTTGATCCAATCTTTTGTAGAACAAGAAGGGATATAAAGGATGAAAGTAAAGGCTGGTGTGTGATTTTCATTTTTGATATGCTATGTTTGTCTTCAAGGTTTAGATTATGTTGTTAGCAAATCAAATTCTTAGAAACATTTTTACTTATAATCGGAACTAATTGACTTTAAAACTTTGGTCAAATTACGGAATCTGGCCGAGCCTCAGTTTTTCCCTTCGTAGGACAGAGGCATATTTATCCCTCTGTCATCAAAACTGGGACCTGAATTTAGTGAGCCAGCATATGTACATGCCTCCCCCATGTTAAAGTTTGTGTATTGTTCATTTGTAAAATGTGCCGGCATCAGCTAAGCACCTGAATGCAGGGATACAGCCGTGAGCATGGTGTTGTATTGACTTAGTTTTTCATGTAGTTCAGGGAACAGATCTCTTCCTACGCCTATATTCTAAACTTAACAAAGTTGAAGAGAAAAAGGATAACACCACCCAGGGCATTGGATATTCCAAAAATTTTCTTTTAAAAATATCTTTATTATAAAATCTGAACAGAAAAAGTCTAGCTTACCTAAACTTTGTCCAGATATGCTACTTCTCTTGACTTGGAACTCTAATAAATAATTGATTTTAAGTCAGAGCCTTTGAAGTCTTGAGAACTCTCACACTTATTTGCATGTATGAAAAATGAGAGAACACAGAAGACAAGAACGTAGAGTAGCTGATGTAGCTGATTATTACATAAGTGAAAATCCAATTAAATTTCCTTCCTCTTCTCAGTGTTATGAGGTCTAGCAGACATAGTCTTCCATCCCAGACCGAGTCAAGAGTGCTGACTCTGAACTCTCTTCCTTTGCAGAGCTAGTATTAAGGGTAGGACTACATGGCAGGTGATTTTTTTTTTTTTAATAAAATCACTGTGTCACTGTGAGATACAGTTACAAAGCCTTCATGATTTATTTCAGTCATAGTCTTCCAGCACCCATCCCTACACCCATCCACATTTTCCACCACCAATATCCCGTGTCCCTCCCACCACTCCCACCCCACGGCCTTCCTCTATGGCAGACACTTTTCTTCTATCTCACTCTCTTTCTCTCCCTCCCTCTCTCTCTCTCTCTCTCTCTCTCTCTCTCTCTCTCTCTCTCTCTCTCTCTCTCTCTCTCCCCCCCCCCCTTTTTTCTCCCTCTCCCTCACTCTAAATTGTGCATTATTGTTTACAGATACTGAGAGCCCATCATAGTCTTTGGTCATTTCCTCACTTTCAACACACACCTCCAATCCTGAGTGATCCCTTCTAACCATTATTGTCCTAGTGGTCCCTTCTCTGTGGCAGGTTGACTTTTAGTAAATTTGTGTGTGTGTGTGTGTGTGTGTGTGTGTGTGTGTGTGTGTGTTTGGGGGGACATACACAACAGGGCTCAGGTCTTATGCCTGTCTCTGCACTCCAAGATAACTCCTTGGTAGGTTCAGGAGACCAGATTGGGTGCCGGAGATCAAACCTGAGTCAGCCACATACAAGACAAGCAAACTACTCACTGTGCTATCTCTCCAACCCCCTAGACAATAATGTTTTTAATGTATGAATTAACAGGTATGTCTCCTTCCCTTTCAAGGCAGTTTTTTTTTTGTTTGGGTTTTTGTTTGTTTGTTTGTTTAGGGACCACACCCAGTGGTGCTCAGGGCTTACTCCTGGCTCTGTGCTCAGGGATCACTCCAGGAAGAGGGGACCATATGGTATGCCAGCATCTCTCCAGCCTCTTCAAAGAAGTCATTTTCAAAGATAATAACCTTTTTAAAAATAAAGTTTATAGCATTAGGAGCTGGAGCAATAGCACAGCGGGTAGGGCATTTGCCTTGCACACAGCCAATACGGGTTCAATCCCCAGCATCCCACATGGTCCCCCGAGCACCACCAGGAGTCATTCCTGAGTGCAGAGCCAGGAGTAACCCCTGTGCATCGCCGGGTTTGACCAAAAAAAGCAAAAATAAATAAATAAATAAAGTTTATGACATTATTTCATGTTAATAGTAGAATTTGTTGATGGGCTGAATTTCCCCCTTTGTAAAATTATTACATACTTATATAGGGAGAAAAATAACCCATAATCCTGCCATCTAAAGACCTTTAAGTAACATTATAGTGTGTATTTTATGTTCGCCCACCCTCTATCCTGTTCAACCATTCTCTTCTTCTCTTTCTCACACATGTGCACATATGCATTTATATATTACATATCATTCTATTTTTTAAATAATGTCATGGTATACTTTGAATAATTACATCTTTTATTTAGTATATTGTGTATGCTTAAAGTATATAAAACTTTTTTTTTTAGCTTTTTGGGTATATAAAACTTTAAATCAGTAGTTCTCAACCTGAAGTGATTTTGTCCCTCTATTTCCCAACACTCCATAGAACATTTATATCTGGATACATGTTTGATAGTAAAAACTGAGTTCTTCTGGTGCCTAGTTGGTAGCAATCTGGAATTCTTCTAACATAACCCAGTGCACAGTACAGCCCCCCGCAACAGAGAATTATCCAACCCAGATGCCAGCAGTGACAGCTGGGAAAACTGTACTATGCTATATATTGTATCTTCTGTTTTTCTGACTGCATTGTATTCAGCCATTGATCATGCCTTCATTTAATCAACCCTGTATCATTTGATATGATACAAATTCACCAGGACAGGATGCATAGTACAAATTTATCAGGAGCATCATTTAAGTCAAAGTGTAGAAGGCTTGTGATACTCTTTGACAAATAGCCTCATGCAAAGTAAATCCCTAGTGTAGTATATGGTATGAAGCACACTTAATTTTGTTAGCTTTATTCATCCTTTGGAAATGAGGATGCTAATAGTTGGGGCTTAAGAAATACAATAGAAAAAGAAAGGGACACCAAGGAGTAGGGCATAAAGGACAGGGACTATGTACATAATTACCTTTGAGCCAGCAGATTTTTTTAATCCCACCTAATATTTGTGTGTTTATTATTTGCAAAATGTGCTTTATGTTGGAGAAAAATCACAGGAAAGATAAGACTATTTTAGTAGTCAAGAAGTTTCCAATGCCTTTCTGTTTTATTATTGACTCACAGTGCAATACAGTTACAAAGCTTTCATGATTAAATTTCAGTCATACAATGATTAAACACCCATCCCACACCTGTGCGCCTTTTCCACCACCAATGTCTCCAGGATTGCTCCCGCCACCCCCACCCCATCTCATCCCCTGCCTTTGTGGCAGGCATGTTCCTTCTTACTCTCTATTTTTGCAGGTACTGAGAGGTCATCATGTTTAGTCCTTAGTCTACTTTCAGCACACATCTCCCATCCTGAGCAATCCCTCCAACCGTCATTGACTTAGTGACCCCTTCTCCATCCCAACTGCCTTCTCTCCCAGCACATGAGGCAAGCTTCCAAACCGTGGAGCGATCCTCCTGGCCCTTGTCTCTACTGTCCCTGTGTGTTAGTCTAATATTAGTTCCAATGCTTTTTAAAGTCTTTCCCTTGAGATTAGTTACTAGCAGGTTATGGAAGTCTATCAAGAGGAAAGAGGTATTCTGTTTTTGTGAAGGGTGGGATATCAGAGCATCACAGTAGGAACAGATTTTAGAGCTGGGTTGGAAAAAAACAATTAAGTCTTTCTGTAAACTGGAAAAGAAATTTGGGGGTAGGTTTTCCTGAGTACAAAGCATGAGGATCATTATATCCAGAGTATTTTAGCAAAAGAATAGAATCCAGTTTTATCGAAGGATAGATCACACAGGAAAGAAAAAGACCAGCGTCAAATTATACCATTAAAGAACACAAGGGCTTAAGAGCAGAGTCCAGTTTTGTTGGAGTAGATGCAGTGTATCAGGGTAACAATGTCAAATAATTCTGTAGAAGTAAAACCGCAAGGGACTGAAGAGATAGCCCAATAGGAAAGGCACTTATTTTGCACATAGCTGACCTGGGTTCAGTCCCCAGCTCCCTACAAGGTGCTCTGAGATTGACCAGGAGTGATCCCTGAGTGCAGAGCCAGGGGCAAACTGTGAGCATAGCTGGGTGTGTGCCCCCACCCCAAAATAAACAGAAACAAAAAGTAAAAGCACTAAATTATATACAGTCAGATGCCTTATAGCAAGTGTTGCATCAGTTGTGGGTTGCATATCCTGCTGCACGCAGTATAGGTGTGTGGTAAGATGTCATAGCTAGCCTTGTGCAAGGAGATGCTATACTGTTTGTACAGTGGTGGAATTGCTTAACAGTGTATTTCTCAAAATACAGCCTGATTGTTAAAGGACATTTGACTTACCAGCATCAACATTAGGAGGAATCCTAGGGACAATTATTTCTTTTTTTTGGGGGGGTGATACTCAGGGGTTACTCCTAGCCCTGCGCTCAGGAATTACTGCTGGTGGTGCTTGTCAGACCATATGGGATGCTGGGGATTGAACCCGGATCGGCTGCATGCAAGGCAAACGCCCTACCCTCTGTTCTATGGCTCTGACCCCAGGGGTGCAGTTATTTCTAATCCTCCAGTTAGAAAAAGCTGAGCTAGGCTAAAGTCATGTGATGGCAGACCTTGAATGTAATCTATACATTAAATACATATTAGTTGTCACAGGAGCATGCAAAGGTGCAGCAGCACTTGCAGCTGACCTCCCTTTGTTGTTGACGGGCTCTGAGTCTAATGACAGCAGAGGGTTTCAGTTCTCTGGTTCCACATAGAGAATCAGTAATGTTTTAGCTCTGTTTCAGAGAGCCAAACCCAATGTTTCCAGAAGCATAAGTAAACGAAACATTGTGCTTAAACCCCATTCCACATGCAAGCCAGTTACTCAGAGTGAAACACCGCTCTCTATTCCTCCAAGATGTTCTCACATTACTTGTTTCTTGGAATGTATTCTTGAAATGTCGATATTCTCTCTAAGGAGTTCTGTGATTAATGAATTTGAGAAGCAATGTGTACTGTATCGCCTTCTTGAAGAGTTGAAGATTTGCTTTGATTTTTAGAATTTTCAAGACTTGGAGAAATGATAAGGAAATCTCTTTAACTTGTTTTAACCCAGTAATCCTAAACTCATTTGATTGGTCTTTTTTTTTTTCCCACGAACTACCATTAACATCTGGAGGAGCATTAGTATTTTATGACTCATTTTTGAGAAATGTTTCCATAATGTGTATACATAGTCTAATTTTAATCTCTAGCTGTTTGTTTTGTGAGTTATTTTCCCATGAAGAAATAACAATTTTTCTGCATTTTCTTGTATTTTATTATTGAAGAAACCAGAAAAAGCCAGCTCCTTAAATACTCTAAAATATTTCGTAGGTTATGCTGTGCCAGTGGAGCTTCATAAAACAAAAGGTTGTAGAATCCGTTTTTTTAAGGAGAATTGATATACAAAGATGTGTCAAAGGCTATTAGAACTATGTTTTACATAAGAAATATAAGTGCCTATTCTGGAATGGCAGCACTGAAAATGGGAAGATAAGGGCCCGGAACAATAGTATAGCACTTGCCTTGCAAGAAGCTGACCCAGATTTGAACCCCAGAACCCTCTGGGGTTCCCCAAACTTTTCAGGAGCAATCACTGATTGCAGAGCTAGGAGTAAGCCCTGAGTACCACTGGGTGTGCCCCCACCCCCACACACAAAAAAAAGTTGGGGGAAAGGTAAGAATTTATTAGAAGGAAGAAGGAGAAAGTTTACTTTGGAAGCTGATTGATAGGAGGAGAGGGAATAAGTTACTGGATGACTTTGTATTTGATTTAGATTGAATGAGTTTGTTTATATTCCAAGACTTAGTGAACTGGAGTGATAGCACAGTGGGTATGGCATTTGCCTTACACACAGCCGACCCGGGTTTGATTCCTGTGTCCCTCTAGGAGAGCCCAGCAAGCTACCAAGAGTATCCCACCCACACAGCAAAGCCTGGCAAGCTACCCTTGGCATATTCAATATGCCAAAAACAGTAACAGCAAGTCTCACAATGGAGATGTTACTGGTGCCCGCTTGAGCAAATCAATAAACAATGGGATGAGAGTGACATTGACAGAATCTTGACAGGTTACAAAGCGGTGGGAAGAAGTAGTCTAGTTAAAATGTGAAACTTGGTTTGATGTGCTTCTTTCTCACTTTAATTCTGTACCCTTTATTTTTCTTTTCTTCATGTTTCTGTACTATCTAATACCTCCTGTGTGTGGGCCACTAGACACATAGTATTCGCCAAAGCAGTTATGGATTTTATGGCCTAAATTGAGGAAGGCAGATGCCAACGGAACAGTTATCATTGTAACCAAGTGGGCCACGTGCTGTTCACTTCTTCGAACACTGTTGGTGTGGCTGTGTGTGGAGTAGGGGGGTTGGGAACTGAGCTTACGGTACAACAAGAGTAAAAACAAGTCACAGAGGCTCTTGGTTATGGGTTTCCAGAATTTACTTGTTGGAGAGGTTTGAGCCTGAGATTAAAATGGACATGTTACTGGCAACTACTCTTTACTGGGATTTCTACAAGCAAATAATTCATATAAACATGGAGTTCTCTGGGATCCTTGGGGCTTTGTTTCTAATGAGTTCAATAAAAAATGTCAAATTACTTTTCTTAGAGTACTTAGAAGAGCTAAAGTGGATTAAATAGATTACGAGTGTGTTAGTTAAATCTTTGCATTGATTCTATTCCAGTACTTTTCTAGATAATCTCAGTATTTTATATTAAATTGTTCTGGGGGGGAGATATTTTAGTGAATTCAAAACATGTTAATAATATAATAAGTTGTTTTAAAATGTTTCTTTTCTCTAGATTTGATACTGAATTTGTTCTCTCAGCACCTACTTCTGAATGGAATGGCAAACAGGGACATATTTCACCAGCTCTTCTTTCTGAATTTTTGGAAAGAAGTTCAGAGAAATCCAGAGTCCTTATCTGCATTTGTGGCCCACCACCATTTACAGAAAAAGGAGTAAGGTTAGTAGAAATGTGGTAGGAAGAACAATACCCAACAACAGGAAATGAAAGTCTTCTTTAACAGACTGTTAATTTCATCCATAGCACTTCTGAGTCAACAAATCTGTACTTGGATAATCTGTTAGGTTAAACTTTTTTTCATTCTGACCCTTTCTAAAACCTGAGAAATTTTTAACTCAAGGTATATAGGTATATAACTTGAAGTTTATAGGATATAAATCAGGCATACAAATCCAACATCTACTAATAATAAAGCCAAAAAAACCCAGAAACTATTTTAAAACCAAAAAAAAAAAAAAACCGATTTTAATGATTTTGGGGCTTCCCCACAAGTCCTTTGGCTGCTTCCTGATCATTGCTCAGGGATCATGGATTTGATGTGAATTTGATGAATTTGATGCCTGCATTGGCATGTGAAGTATACCTGCTGCCCTTCTCTCTCCATCTCTTAACCAAGCAAACAAAAAAGTCTGAGATCCTGTACAACATAGCAGGTTAAGAAGCAAGGTATAATTTCTTTGCCAAACAAATTAGCAAAATTTTAAATCTTGTGCAGATGAAGAGTTTTGATGGCCAGGATTTTAATAGATAAGATAGATATTATACATATATATACATATGTAGATATACATATATTTAGATATGGGCACAAAGGTAAAATATAACCATTTCTGGTCTCTGCTCGTGACTAGCCTTGTGGACATCTTTACAAGATTGTTGTCACAATTTTATTTGGGGCATTAGATTAGAGTTAAACTTCTTTCATCACAGTTGTATAATAATGGTAGATTAATAAGAAGTGTTTATGTCACCAGCTTCTTCTTGTTTTTTTCTTATTAATTTGGTCCATATCAGCTATGCTTACGGGCCACTCCTGGCTTTGTGCTCACAGATTGCTCTGGGTGGTTGGGAGGACCGTATGGTGCTATGGATGAAACTAATACCGATCACATGCAAGGCAAACACCTTAATGCTTACACTATATTTCTGATCAACTATTTTATTTTTAATTTTAATTATGAAAATAATTAAGGGACTTTTACAATCAAAAGTTATTTTAGTTATATTTAAGTGGTGTTTGGATTTGAATGCTTTGAGAAAAATGTTCTTCTGTTTACTGTCTCAAATTAAAATCTTGGTACTATTTAAGCTTTCACTTATTTTCAAACAAATGTATATTTAATATATAATGTCATTATTGCTGTGGTATTAATATTATAGAAGATTAATGATATGATTTGAAAAAAATCTTAGAAAAGAAAGGCTAAAAGCTGTAGTGTCTTAGAAGTTTAACACTTACAGATTGCAGCATAATAGCACTTTCAAAGATTGTAATCATTGTATAGATGTACCAAAGTTTCTTTAACCAGTCATCTGTTCTCGGGCACTCGGGTTTTTTCTAGGTTCTGGCTATTGTAAACAGTGCCGCAATGAACATATAATTGCAGATGTCATTTTGACTATACTTTTTTGTTTCTCCGGGATATATTCCCAGAAGTGGTAGACAATGGAATACAATGCAACTGTTAGAAAAGATGAAGTCATGAACTTTGCATATAAGTGGATCAACATGGAAAGTATCATGCTAAGTGAAATGAGTCAGAAAGAGAGGGACAGACATAGAAAGATTGCACTCATCTGTGGAATATAAAATAACAGAGTAGGAGATTAACACCCAAGAATAGTAGTATATAATACAAGGAGGTTGGCTCCATGGCTTGGAAGTTGGCCTCACATGCTGGGGGAAAGGCAGCCCGGATAGAGAAGGGGACACCTAGTAAAATGTGATCTCCGGTTGGAGATCCCGGAGATGCGTGCTGAAAGTAGACTAGAGACTGAACACAATGGCCACTCAATACCCCTGTCGCAAACCACAACACCCAAAAGGAGAGAGAGAACAAAATGGAATACCTTGCCACAGAGGGGGTGGGGTGTGGGGGGGACGGGATTGGAGGGTGGGAGGGATACTGGGTTCATTGGTGGTGGAGAATGGACACTGGTGGAGGGATGGGTTCTCGAACATTGTATGAACACAAGCATGAAGATGGGTAAATTTGTAACTGTACCCTCACGGTGACTCACTAATTTAAAAAATTAATTTAATTTAAAAAAAAAGATTGTAATCAAACTCCTGTCAGTACTGAACTGCATCAGAGAAAGAGGATTGCATATGTAAAAGAATAATAAGGAAACTGCCATGAGGTAATCCATATTATCTCAATTATTTTTCATTTTCTTAAAGAGGATAGAGGGGCTGGAAAGCCAGTACAGTGGGTAGGAGTTATGCCTTTGCCAGCCTGAGTTCAGTCCCTAGGGCCGTTCATGGTAGGGACACTTGGTCCTGTTTCCACTGGCTTGGGAAAATTCCCATAGACAGCCTCCTCAGAGAAGTGGATTCTTTTGTTGTTGCTATTGTTTTGTTTTGTTTTGGGAGCCAAAACCAGTGGTTCTGAGGGGTGTCTACTGGCTCTGCACTTAGAAATCACTCCTGTCAAGCTGGGAGACCACGTGAGGTGCCAAGGATTGAAACCTGCGTCAGCTGCAGCTAAGCAAGCGCCCTACCCAGTGTACTGTCTCTCTGGCTTCCAGAAGTAGATTGATTTTCTCTCCTGGATTTGGGGCTTCCCAATGGTTCCTTGCAAGGCTGTGCCCAGTACTTTACAACTGCAATCTTCATGTGTAATTGAATATGTAATTGTATTTAGTCTTCCTGTGTAATTCTGTTCAGTGTGTATTTCAACAGAAGATAGCAGAGTTAAGATCTTAAAAGTTTAATGTTTTCAAACTCGCCTGTTATCTTTATACTTGTATTTTCTCAATTTTACCTCCAAGATAGCTTTTCTATTCTCTGCTAGCCAACTTGCCCCAAATTGTTTAGGAATATTACTAGTCTTCCTATATGCGTCCCTTTGACATGCTGCCTACAGCATGTACCATATTATTATTAAAGTAGTGATAGAAATGCAACAAAATTATGACTGGGAGATTCTCACAAAAGTCTGACATTGCCAACAGATAAATTGAAGGACCAAGAGATGGGAGATACTTATTTTACTTGAAAATAAGTAAAAGCTTAAATAGGGACAAGATTTTTTTAATTTGAAACAGTAAACAGAAGAACGTTTTTCTCAAAGCTTTAAAATCCAAACACAAATAAAACTAAAATAACTTTTGCTTACAAAAGCACCTTACAGATTTTAAGGTGCTTAGGGCACTTAAAAGACTGATTTAAAAATTTTAAGGTAATTAAAAGACTAACTACTCCTGCACACTGGGAAAACTCATTGAATCTTGATTCAAGTGCTTTAAAATTATGGCATATATTAGACAGTTAAACACTGGCTCTATACTGGATGACATTAAGGAATTATTACATTTTTTACAAGTTATAATTGGGGAATGGTTAAGTACATAGCAATAAGAAAATAGAAAAATATTATGTATTATTATAAAAGTATATTATGTCTGTGGCATACTTTGATTTTTTTTTTTTTTAAGGAGCATTTTCCTTAAGAAATACATGCTTTGTTTTTCAGGTTGCTGCATGATCTTAACTTCTCTGAAGAGGAGATCCATAGTTTCACAGGATAATGAAGAGCTGCCACTGTACTTAACTGTTTATCTAAATTTGTGATTGTTGAGGGTTTTCTAAGCAACTTTTTTGTGTATCTTGGAAGGTTCACTAGAATCCAGGCTTCAGTTTCTTAAATGAAATCAAATGTTCCTACAGTATAGATAACTTGTTGGTTTATTTTGTACTGTAACTTATTTTACTACTGATACTTGACCTGGAAAGTCAATCATGGCAACAAATACATACAGGATTCTTTATTAGGAATCACAAAGTTCTTTGCCATTTAAACTTTATCACTGTTCTACAGTAAGCTCTTGTGTTTTATGATATGATAAATGATCATTTTGATCACATTTCTATGCTATAAAATGTCTTATTAGCAATACAGATTAAATTTTACATTGCACTGTCAACTCAGGAAATGATTGTTTATGTCCTTGTTACTAATATCAAAACATGGAATGTTGAATTTATGTGATCCAAACATTTTGTGTGTACACAGTGTTGATACAAAGTCAATAAAAATATACCTAAGCACTTTTTAATCATTGTGTTAAAAATGTATTTGAATGCAACAGTTGCTAAGGAAAATAATTGAGTTGCCTGTGTATGTAGTGGGGCCATACCTGGCGGTGCTCAGGGATCAGTCTTGGTGGTGCTGGGGGGACCATATGTGGTGCTGGGGATCAGGCAGGGCTGAGCTGTATGCACAGCAGGTGCCTTAACTCCTGTACTATCTCTGGGGACTTATCTAAGGGAAATGTAAAAGAGCAACAATAAAAGATATGGAAGAAAACTCATATATGAATGATTTTAGGTGTGTTGGACAGCTGAAGAGACTGTGGTCCCAACTAAAATCAGAGTCATCAAAACAGAATGAAAATGAAACCTCTTGCTTGAGAGCCTAAAATAAATAATTTGTTCTGTGGAGTACATTACATGTTAATTCCTTTGAGCCCACCTAACCAGCGAGAGAATGACGAACACTGAATTGCCCACTGGTGATTCAGCCTAGAGCCCACCTGAGTGCTGTGCGTGGACAGCTTACTCATTCTCTCTTCCTGCTGCTGTGTGCAACTTTCAGATCCTTGCCCGCACTGAAATTGAGCTAAGGGTGTCAAGAAAATCATCCTGAGCCTTCCAGGAGGAATCACCGTTGAGCACAGGATTTTTCATGGATTGTAGCTGTGTTTTCAGCAGCACAGAGTATAAGGGTTCTCACGTTTCCTGTAAATGATTTTTGCTCCATCTTTGTTGAATGATTGAAACTCCCATGAGGAACACAGTATTAATTGCCTCGAGTTACAAACACCCAGCTCACGAAGCTCCTATGTGCACATGATCGGTTAGAAAGTCTCATTTTCCTGAGACTCCCTCCTCTTTGACCACGTCTGCCCTCATCAACACTGGCCCAGGCAGGAAGCCCTCTCAAGCTCACCGTGCTCCCTATAGGAACATGCTCCCATCCCTGCCTGCCGTCACTTCCTTTTTGCTTCCAAGAGTGATTGAGACTTTTCTCGACAAAAGTTATCGGTAATATATTCACTAATTATACCTCAGCCAGCAGCTTCTTCATTTTTTTCTGTTTTTTTTTCTGTTTTTTCCCCTTTCCCTTTATTTTTGTCTAATATTATAAACAGACAAAATTTCTTTCTATTACTGTTTCTTCTTCATTCCATATATACATACGTTTATATGTATACGTGTACGTGTGTACGTGTGTGTGTGTGTGTGTGTGTGTGTGTGTGTGTGTGTGTTGGGCCACACTGGCTGTACTCAGGGCTTTCTCCTACTTCTGAGCTCAGGGAGAACTCAGAGCTAGGCTCATGAGGCTCAGAAGAACTCAGATCAGAACCTAAGCTCACCAGGAGAATTGTGAGATTGGAAGAACAATGGGAGACCAGGGAGGGAACCCTGGTCAGCTTCGTGCATGGCAAGTACCCTACTATCTCTCCCACGGGCCCCTCAATATAAAAGAAAATCTGTAAGCATTTTCTGAACTATTATGTTAATAAATCTGAAATTGTAGTCCCTAATGTGAATCAGTTCAGTTTTCAACATCCAGTTTCCTCTTGGACTTCCATAATGTCCTAAACTAGTCTTTTCCTTTGATTATTTCTCCCTAAGTCAGTTCATTCTTTTGAATCCTCTGAACTACTAGCCCCTTCTGGAGGCTTAAGGTATTTCCTTCTCTAATCTGAATCCTCTGTCCAGCCCTTACTTACTTCAGCTAGCTAAATGCAGTATTCCAATCATTGGTCTTCCTGGGGTAGTCTGGTTCTCACTGAAATACTTTCTCCTTTCCAGTGTGTTCTAGAAGGCCCTGTAAAGAAAAATTCCTTAAATGAGCCTAAGGGGATTTTCTTTAGGGCTTCCTTGAATATGATTTATGCAAAGGGACATAGAAAACTTTTTTTGTTTGTTTGTTTTTAAATAATGTAGGAGTACTGCTGTTTGTTCAGCCATTGATTAAGCTGATTGAACTGGGCATGAACTCTATATTACTTTTTTTTTTGAGAGAGTTACAAAGCTTTCATGTTTGAGATTCAGCCACCAATGATGAAACACGCATCCCTCCACCAGTGCACACCTTGCACCACGCACATCCCAGTCTTCATTCTGCCTCTATGGCAGACAATTTCCCCAATACTCTCTCTATAATTTGGGGCCTTATGTTTTGCTCGAAATTTCCCACCACCATTCAAGCCTACCTGCCAGGGGCAGACGCTAGATAATTTATTTTCCATTGCTCATTTTGTATATCATGAGAGCTTGCACGCTGCAATTGTAAATGTAAATTTCTAGAGTGTAAATGATCGGGTTCCAGAGACATCTCTATGGCACTAATCCATTTTGCAATTCAACTGGGAGTCTGGGTCAGGGCTGTTGATGCACTAAAATGGAGCCCAGAGGCAAATTATGGGTGTGACAGCCAGTGCTGGGTGGGCGGGGACCTGGAGAGGGACAGCTCAGGTCCTCTGCCGCCATATGCAGCCTAGAGGTTCAGTCCTGGAACTGCATGCCTGGGCCTTGCTTGTGGAGGCTCTTGGTCACCAGGATTCCATCTGGAGTAGGTGGGGAGACTGCACCTGCTCCATCTGGGGTGCCCCCGTAAAATTGACCCAGTATGGGGCCCGGAGTGCTCTCTGGTGCTGTGATGTTTTTGTTTTTTGTTCTGGGGGCCCACGCCCTGCTGTGATGCTCAGGGATTTCTCCTGAGCAAATGGGGGACCGCATTCAAGACAAGTGCTTTACCTATTCGACATCTTTCTGGCCCCTGTAACCTATTCTTGTGCAGAGAAATCAAAGATTTATAATTACTTATTGGCCATGAGAAAAGGAAGCTACACTGCCATTTTTATTTAAGGACTCTGCATGCCTGCCTTTTTTTATTCCCAATGTGGTTATGCATTAGTTTTCTATTGCTATCAAAACAAATTACTTCAGACTCAAAAACAACTCACCCATTCATTATCTTATCATTCCATGAGTTGGCATTATGGTGCTCAGCTGACCTGCTGAAGGCCTCAGATGGCTGAATTTAGTAGGACTGAGCTCTTCCCGGGAGGCTCTGGAGAGGAGTCAGTTGATGGGAGAGTTCAATTCCTTGTGACAGTAGATTGAGTTCCCCACTACCTTTCCAGTCTCTAGAAAAGCTTCTCATATTCCTCCTGTCAACTCTGGGCCCTCCAGAATTGGTAGATCCAGTCCCACTCATGCTTCTCCTCTCATTGATTTGCCCTTCCACATGCTCTGCTGCAGAAATCTCACTTCTTTTGAGGGCTCGCATGATTAGATTGAACCTATTTAGGTATAATTTGATATTATTTTATTTGGTGGGTTGTGTTAAAACACACACACAAAAAAGGAAGGGGGCGAGGAGCGCGCCTCACCGCACCGAGCCAGGCACAGGGCACAGGGCAATGGCACTGACTCTCCCGCCACCCGAGTTCGGTAGTCTCCAGCCACTTCCCCCACCTTGGGGAGCTTGATGGCGATGATGAGGCAGGCGAAGGAAGGAACAGAGGCAAGATGGTTGGTCTCAATCGAAGTTTATTCCGAACTCCTCTCTATACACTCCCGTCTCTCTCTCTCTCTCTCTCCTTCTTCCCCAACCCTCTCATACAACCACCTTAAATCCCCCCCGAAACCAGCGTAGGGGCTTACTTACACATAGGTGTGGTTACAATCAATAGGGGGTGAAGTTCTATCCTTTACGGGATGCTTTCACTAGGACAGAATCTCCTTCAGCAGGACATCCGCCCAAGAGCGGAATCCCCTAGGTGTGTTTCTCCTCTCTTTGTCCAACTAACATATAAGTATTCATATTATAAATCATTTTGTGTGGACATAGCAAGAGATGCATTAAGCTTATAAAATTGCTCTCCTGGGGTCACCTCAATCTCAGACTACAGTGCTCAGGCCAGATTAGTCTTTCCTAGCCCTAGCAGGGTCCTAGTCTCATCGTTGCTTTTGGATCATGACATGACATGTCCATGACCAAGCTCTTAACATATAGTTAAGCATTAGGCGCTTTGGCCAGGCCCATCTCGATGCCAGGGTAGCACTAACTCACCGCTTGCCCTGGGTCTGTCCCGTCCCTCTTGGTAGCTTGCTGGGCTCTCTGAGAGGAACGGAGGAATCGAACCTGGGTCAACCACGTGCAAGGCAAATGCCCTACCTGCTGTGCGATCTACAAGAATAGAAAAGAATTTTCCTTTTTATGATAGATAAAAAAAGAAAGCGACACCAATCCTAGTCTACTGGGTGTCTTCCAGTTTTGGTTTAGTTCTAAACTATCTTCGTCCAGGATTGCCAGTTCCTCATGCTTCCAAAGGGAATGCTAGAGTGATCTAATACGCAAAACCTTTCTTTGTTAAGGTTTCTACCTGCCACTCACTCCACACTCATGGAAAGAACGTGTTACCTTGTAGTGACCTGCCAAGTTTGGGGTTCTGATACTGAGCGGTGTCCCCCTGGGAGAGGCAAGCGGAAAGGATCCACCAAGCTGTAACTCTTAGAGGCGTCTCAGAGGGAAGCGTGCTATTGTCTCCTCTTCATGTCATGTTCCAGTCATTATGGATACGTTCTTTCTCTTGAATGAACAGCTAAGCTGGATCATCTGGTAACCCCACCTTTACCTCTTAGCCTTTGTCTAATGGCTAGTGGCTGTTCTAATTTTTGGCCATTTTTAACAGTTTGATGCTGGTGCTGCAATTGTGTTCATTAAACCACATTCAAGTGTGAGTCACCAGTGGTCTATGATGGCATCAATCTGTTCAATTGAATTGCTTTTCTTGTCATTGGGTTGTAAGCATTCTTACCTATTCTTTATACAAGCCATTTGTTGCTGTTGTTCTTTTACTTGGAGGTCTCCCCTGGCTCAGCACTTAGCAGTGACTCCCAGAGGAGCTCAGGGGACCATGCATTGTCTAAACTCAGGGGACAGGATGGACAGGATGTGCTTGAGTCCTTTGAGCTATCTTACTGGTCAAATATTTTACCAAATATGTTTTGTGACTATTTTCTTCTAATGTGACAGCAAATCATTTATGTGCTTTTCCTGTTTCAGGCAAAAATAAACTCAGAGACAGAAATTAACTGAGACTTGACCAAAATAGAAATCTGTAAGAAATGTACAGGCGGCAGCTATGAAGTATGTGAACACAATCAGAAGACATTTGGGATGTGGAGGGGTTGTCTTGAAAGACAGGCAGCTGATGACAAGCAGGTGGAGATGAAACGCCTTCAGCTCTGTTTCAATGGGAAATGTATTCATTCATGTCATAACTCAGAAGCTGAAGCCCTGAGGCAAATAAAAACTATACCACTTTGTGTAAATATGGTTCATTAGCAGGAACAAACCATTTACATGTTGCAGTACATTTTGTCCAATCCTTTGTAGCAACTGGGCATTTGGAATTAAATCAGAAAATGAGTTGGCAACTTTTTCTCTAGATTTCAAAGAGTTTATGTTCTGATTTCAGAGTTTCTAACAAGCTATCTCAGCCCATGCTTATTAGAACAGCAAGGAGAGTGTTTTCATCGTAGGGTTTCCTGTGGCCGCCTGTGTTAAGTTCATTACAATTCTGTTTCCTCTCATTTAGAAGATTCTGAGAAAAGCAATTGTTTCTGCTCAGAAATTGCTCTCTAAGCATGCCTAAGGGAAAGGCTGCTGAAATGTTTGCTAGAAAATATTCAGGTGTCTTTTGTGCTGAGTTTTTTTTTTCAGATCTAGTTAATATTTATGCAAAAGAGTGTTGCAAAGCAATTCTCTAAAGAGCCACGTTCTTGTGCTGTTTAGAAATTATAGCATGCCTCAAAATCTTTCCCTTAGTGTTTTGGGAAGTGGGGGTAGGGAGAGTGGCTTAGGCCATCCCAAGGGGTGCTCAGAGGTTTCTCCTAGCTCTGTGTTCAGAAGGTTGCTCCTGGCAGTACTCAGGGGACCAGGCAGTGCTGGGGGTTGAATCCAGACCTCCTGCTTGCAAAGCATTTGCTCAGGCCATTGCACTTTCTCTCCAGTCCCATTGCCCTTAGTATTCTAACTCTTGAATGAGATGAAAATTCTGCCCTGCACATTGTTAATGGGGAGCGCTCTCCTCACTCAGTAAGGAAGTGCCAGCGGAAGCAAAGACAGACTTCCTATACTCAGTGGGATTGTGAGAGAATAAGACTCTCAAGTAACAAGCAAAAATACCACCTGCTCACTAACTAATAAAGCCCCAGAGCTCGGGCCCATGCGCTGGAAAAAATATGAGTTCCCTAGAGCCCCACATACCTGCTGAGGCTGCAGAGAAAGGTCTTAAAATTGTATCCTGCCCCAGGATGTTCAATGAAACAAAAAGCAACATTCTTCTGGAGCATTGTTTTCACTCCTACATATTCTCCTTCGTATGGGCCCAGCAATCTTTTTTTGCTTATTTGTTTTGGGGTCACACAGAAATATTCAGGTATCATTTCTGCTCATGCTTGGGGGGCCATATGTGGTGTCAGGGATCAAACCAGGGTTCGCCATATGCAAGGCAAGTGCCTTAACCTCTATATTGCCTCTCCAGTCTAGTCATGAAGTCTTTGAAGCACAGTAGTGAATACTTATGTTGGCTTTTTAATTGGCAAAGCAATTTCCGACAACCCTTCAGAGTTTGCTTTAAATATTTAACACAAACTCCAAAAGCAAAATCAAAACCTCTGATTTGTAGAATTTGCTGTCTGCTGTGGGATAAGTCCATAGGTCCGATTTGGCTGGGGAGAAAAAGTCCCACTGGCTCAGCGAGAGCACTTCGTAGGTGCTTCGTACATGTCTTCATTGATTACTTTCAGACCAACTGGCTGAAGTCTGCATCACACACTCCGAAAAAGGCTACAAAGGCTAAGCAGCGATCAGCTAGGGGCTACCAGACTCAATTCCCTCAGGCTGATTAGCAGGCCCAGCAGACAATTGGCAGGAGCTTTTGCAAGCTTGCCAGTCAGGTCTTGGGATTGGGAGATCTCAAATTTCCTGAAAGAGACCTCTAAGACTTGTTTTCTACCCTATGAAATCAGAAAGGTGCACATTCATATCAGGTCAGGTGCACTCTTACTTTTTACTTATTTGTTTATTTTGCTTTTTTTTTTTTTCTTTTTGGGTCACACCTGGCGATGCACAGGGGTTACTCCTGGCTCTGCACTCAGGAATTTCCCCTGGCCGTGCTCAGGGGACCATATGGGATGCTGGGATTTGAACCCGGGTCGGCCGCATGCAAGGCAAATGCCCTACCCGCTGTGCTATGGCTCCAGCCCATGCTTTTTAGGCCATATCTCACAATGCTCACGGGTTACTCCTGGCTCTGCACTCAGGAATCAGTCCTGTTAGTGCTCCGGGGACCATATGGGATGCTTGGGTCAGCCGTGTGCAAGGCAAGTACTCTACCTCTACACTACTGCTCTAGCCTCAGCACTCTTATTTTTGTCTATACCTCTTAAAAATTACTGGGAAGGGAAAGAAAAAATAATGGTTGCTTGGAGCTGGTTAGATGAGTCCGTATTCACAAAACTCTGTCTCTGATTAGCCAGTGACTTCGGGCAATTGTTTGTTTGTTTTTTTTTTGTCTTGGTGCTATGATTTTCTCTTTCGAATAAAAAAGAAGAAGAAACTAAGTTTTTGAACAAAAGTTAAGATTTTTTTTTAATCGAGAAACAAGGAGTAATTGCTAATATACAATTTATAAATCATTCGTCTATACTAGTGAGTATTATGAATTCTTAAAACAGGTTTGAGGTACTTTTTTTTTTTTAATTTTATTGAATCACCAGGAGATAGTTACAAGCTTTCATGTTTGGGTTACAATGAGGCACTTTTTTTTTTCTTTTTGAATCACACCCAGCGATGCACAGGTGTTACTCTTGGCTCAACACTCAGGAATTACTCCTGGCGGTGCTTGGGGGACCATATGGGATGCTGGGAAGCGAACCCAGGTCGACCGCGTGCAAGGCAAACACCCTACCCACTGTGCTATCACTCCAGCCCCGACAATGAGGCCCTTTTTAAGTTTGTTTTTGGATCACACCCAGCAGTGCCCAGGGATACTCCTGGCTCTGTGCTCAAAGGTGCTCAGGAAATTGAGCCAGGGTCAGTCACATGGAAGGCAAGCACTTTATTCACTGTAGTTTGTTAGTATTTACCTCGTATAGTTTGATGTTATTATGTTAAGTACATATATATTAAATCATGCTGTCACTTCCTGTTGTATTGCCTGTTTATCATTGTAAAATGCCTATTTTTTACCTCTTCTATCTTTTTAAACTATAACTAGCAGCTTATTTTATCTTTTAAAAGTATATTAATTCCTTCCTCTTAAACTTTTCCATAGGTTTAATTTGCCAGTTTTTATCCTTTCACTTTAAATCTTTGCGTTTGTAGCTTAAGTGAGTCTTTTAGACTTGAGTTTAGCATTTTATCCATCTGAACACTCAATGCCTTTGGTGTGTTTACAGTATGGGCCATAATCGATGTATAAGTACCTGCTTCTTATAATGATGCTTTTAGTGTTTGGATTCTCATTATTTCGTTGTTCAGTTTTCTTTTTTTTCTTTTTTTTTTTTTTTTACAAAAGAGAGCTATTTGCAAACTTTCTTCTAGGAGAAGTGTAGTCTTGGCAAATACTTTTGACTTTCATATCTGCCTGTGAAAGCCCTATTATATCCCTGATATCTGTTAGGAATCTTGTCGAATATACTAATCTTAACAGATAGTTTTTCCCTATGAGTTTTTGGGTCTTTTCATTCACTCTTGGCCTAGAGTTTCTATTGAGAAGTCTGGTGAAAGCTTGATTAGAAGTAGCCTTACAGACGCCTTCAATATTTTTGTCTTCAATCTTAATTGTATCATAACTCTAAGTCTTGGTGCAGGTCACTGTGTATTTGATGGCCAATAAGTTCGTGGACTTGTGCATTCAAGGCCATCTCCCAGTTTCATCACTGTTTTCATAACAGTTTTCACTGTTATTTCTTTGAATAAACATTCTTTTATATTCTCTGTCTCCCCCTTCTGGATAACCAACTATCCTACTTTGCCTTTCTTAATGGACCTGAATTGTTCTTGTGATGTTACTTCATTTTCCACATCTTAATTCTTCCATTTTTTTTCTACCTGGATCATTTGTGAATTATTAACTCTGAGATCCCCAATTCATTCCTCTAGTTGCTCTATTCTGTTTCCAGAACTCTAGGATTTCTTATCTCATTGATTGAATTTTTCAATTCTGAATCTTTGTTATGTTTTCATTTAAAGTATTGACTCTGGTGTTAAAGTTTGTGTTAATTAAACCACTTTGAGTGAGAGTCACACACTGGTGTCAGTATGTTAATACTGCACTTCCTTGGATCCAGGGCATGGCTCAGTAGCAAAAGTATCTGCCTTACAAGCTTGAGGCCACAAACTTGATCCCCCGAGTCACCTACATGCAAGAAGTGTGTGCCTGGCAGCTCCAGTGTCTACCTGACCTCTTCCCCCGCCACCACCCCAGGACTACAGTGTTGTACAATGTCCACTGTGTGGTCCATTGTGTGCAAACACCACAGCTAAAGTGTGCAAACCCAACAAACATCAGAGCTGAGTGTGCAGGCATCATAACCACACATGTGACTCTGATTAAGAAAAGCACCGCAACAGGGCACGTGTCAGCACCAGTCATCTCAGTAATAGCAACATGGGAAGGGAAATGCTAAGAAAGCTTCAATTCCACCTTCTTTTTTCCTGAGCTGATTAATTTATCTTTCTGATTTTTGTTGGGTATTTGTTTTGTTTTTATTGTTGTTGTTTTGGGGCCATAGCAGCAGTGTTCCTGGCTCACTCCTGGCTCTGTACTCGGGAATCACTCATGGTGGCCTCTGGGCACCATAGGGAATATTGGCGATTGAACTCCAGTTGGTCACTTGGACAATAAATGCCCTACCCACTGTATTATTGCTCCAGTGCCTTTAAATTATTATTTTTTTTGCATTTTCCTGAATTACTTTTGACCTGGATTTCTGAGGTTTCATCTACAGCTCTGACTTTTTTTTTTTAAATAGGTAGACTTTAAGGTTTAAGTTTTTTTTAATTAATTTTTATTTTCAGTCTTGCCCCCACACCTGGCTGTCTTCCCCGGGGCCCCTTGGAGGGGGTGGGCTTCAGTTTCCCGGCCCAACCCAAGCAGAGCTCCCACGGCCGAAGACCTCTGGAGCCTAGCCACAGCCATGCTCAAGGCCCCTCTCTTCACGTTCAGACGAGCCTCACGCATGAAGGAACCAGCAGAGGAACCCAGGTGTGTGGAACCTGGGGCTGAGACCTCCAAGCCTGCTCAGATCAGGACTGGGCCTCTTTTGCCCAGATTCCTCATTTTCCAGTAGCTAGGCAGTCACACCCAGGGACTGCACCTGGCGCTGTGTAATCCCACCAATGGCCCACATCCAGAGACTGTAAAACCAAGCTCCTGGAAGCAACATCTTATAGCCTAGTTCTCCCTCTGGGAGAACCTGGCAAGCTACCGAGAGGTTCCTGCCCACATGGGAGAGCCTCACAAACTCCTCATGGCATATTCATATGCCAAAGACAGTAACAATGATAGGTCTCATTCCCCTGATCCTGAAAGAACCTCCAATGTGTCACCATTGGAAACGATGAGTAAAGAGAGGCTTCTAAAATCTCAGGACCAGGATGAATGGAGACGTTACTGAGACCACTCAAGAAATTCGACAATCAACAGGATGATGATGATGATGATGATGATTTTTTTTTGATGAGTCACTGTGTGGTACAGTTACAGACTTATAAACTTTTGTGCTTACATCCCCCCCATTTTTTTAAAATAAAAATAACAGTCTTTTTTGTGTTGGTGGCTGGTTTATCATTTTGGGGCCACACTCAGCTGTGCTCAGGCTCTGAACTCAGGATCACTTCCAGCAGGGCTTTGGGGGACCATGTGCATTGTCAGTTCAGCTGTGAGAAAAGCAAGTACCTTGCCAGCTGTTTTCTCTCTCTATCTCATACCAAAGCAATTAAAGACCTTCTCTCTAATGGGAAGATATAAGCTCCTATGCTGCAGAAATAGCTCAATGGACTGAGCACCACTGTATCACTGTAGCACTGTCATCCCGTTGCTCATCGATTTGCTCAAGTGGGCACCAGTATTGTCTCCATTGTGAGACTTGTTACTGTTTTTGTGAGACTTGTTACTGTTTTTTTTTCTCATATTGCATATGCCACTGGTAGCTTGCCAGGCTCTGTCATATGGGCAAGATACTCTCAGTAGCTTGCCAGGCTCTCCGAGAGGGGCGGAGGAATCAAACCCAGATCAGCCGTGTGCAAAGTAAATACCCTATAAAAGGCCCAGGTTCGATCCCTGAAACCATATGATTTCGGTACTGCCAAGAGTGACCCCAGAGCTTGAACTAGCCCCTGAGTAGCACCTTGTGTGGCCAAAGTCCACATACACACAAGAAAGAAAGAGGGAGAGGGGGAGAGAGAAAGAGAGAGAGAGAGAGAGAGAGAGAGAGAGAGAGAAAATATAGAAATATAGAATTAGCTCCTCATCTTAGGAAAGTTTTCACCTTGTGATGGCATATTCCCCTGCTGTCTCAGTTTTCCACATGCTATATGAATTTTGTCTGCTCATTTTGCTCCCCTCTCCGCAAGTCCCTGCTGTTTCCATCACCTATTCTAGACACAAGCTCAACATTTCTCTCCACCCACTGCTGTCCACTGAAGTGTGAATCCTCTGTGTTCCCTCTGGCACAATCTGTGTTAAGGATGGTGAAGGGTGTGATGGTCTCACCCCCCCTTGTGGGACTCTCTACATGTCATCTTTTGGATTAATTTTTAGTTGTTTTCTTGGGAACAAGGAAAGAATACTGTTCATCTGCCATGTTACTATTGCCTTTAAAGTTTTTATTCTTGTAGATGT
The DNA here is from genome assembly GCF_027595985.1 of Sorex araneus. Classification (NCBI taxonomy): domain Eukaryota; kingdom Metazoa; phylum Chordata; class Mammalia; order Eulipotyphla; family Soricidae; genus Sorex; species Sorex araneus. Next base: position 111,303,721 of record NC_073305.1, read on the forward strand.
GGAATTCAACTAGCTACCATTTTATTTTATTTAGGAGTTTTTGTAAATGTTTATAAAAGAGACTGGCATGTTATACTCATTCACTTGTTATCAAAATGTGGTTTTAATATCACACTAATATCAGCAAACTACAACACCCAAAAAGAGAGAGAACACAAGGGAATGCCCTGCCGCAGAGGCAGGGTGGAGTGGTGGGGGACGGGGTGGGGGTGGTGAGAGGGATACTGAGATCATTGGTGGAGGAGAATGGACACTGGTGGAGGGATGGGTAAAGGATCACTATATGAGTGAAATGCAAACACAAAAGTTTGTAAGTTTGTAACTGTACATCACAGTGATTTTCTAATAAAATATTAAAAATATATGTCAATCATATTCTATATCTCACAGCAGTTTTTCATCATCATTGTTATTTTAAGGTATGATTCCTGTAAGAGAGATATCTGTTCCTTCAACAGTTGGTAGATCTCCTTTGTAAAACAAACTTTTTCACCTTTCCCCTCATATCATAGGCTGCTTTTATATTCTGTGCCTTTCCTATCGCCTAGTCTTTTTAGGCCACTCCCATAGGCTGGAAAGATTTAAGACAACAGAAGTCATTATTCACAGTTCTGGAGATTGAATGTCTGAAGCACCAGCAAGGTTGTATTCTGTAATCTCTCTCTTCTGGTATAAAACCAGTGTCTTTTCACTGTGTTCTCACATGGTAGAAGTAGCTAGAGATCTCTCTGCGACTCTCCATGGATAATGAACTGACCCCATTCCTGAGCACTGCATCCTATGGCTAAGAAACTCCCAAAGAAAGTCCAGCTACCTTTTGGGTTTAGAATTTTATTATATTAAGTTTACAGGAACAAAAACATTTGGATCACTGCAGGGGCTCTGTAATATCCCCCCCCCTTACAGTAAGTTTAGCTAGTACATTTCTCTACAAAATGGTTTATCCATTTATTTTTTTCTAATTTACTGAAAAATTGGTTTAGAATATATCATCAGTCTTTAGCATTGTTTCTATATTTGTAGTTAAGGGCTTTTGTGTATTTACAATTTACTGTTCTAGCTCATCGATCCTTTCAAATTTTTAACTCCATTTCTTTTTTTCCTGCCAGACATTTGGGATTTCAATTTTATTACCTTTGCTCTTCTATGTATCAACTGTGGCAGATTTACTATAACTCCTGTTCTTCCTGGAACTAGGGGGCACAGCCTGAGAGGAGAAAGAAGAAAATGTACTATTCTTGAAATGATATTAAGCCAAGAAAAATATGGCCTGGTATTTCCTCTGAGAAATCTAGATTCAAGTTGTTCTTTAAAAGGAAAGTTTTGAAACCTTGAACTACTTGAAAAGTCCAAGCAGGCATATTCTAGGGGAACATTTTGAGAGAATGTTAATGCTTTTTTTATTACATAACAAATTTCTCTGCCATCTTAGAAGCAAAAGGAAACTCCTTTAGATTCTGTGATTTATAGCAGAACCCATAAATGCTCCATTACAGAATGACCATCAAGGGAGAAGGAAATTTGAAAGTAATGACTATTATTTATTTTCAAGTCCTTATAGCTAGCATTTTGCCTGGCTGATGAGCTCCTACACACATATAACAAAGACCTACACAAAGGGCAGGATTTTCCCTGCCTCCAGCTTCTGCGAACCCATACGTGCAATGGAAGTGCAAACCCAGAAGAGTTTGCTCTTGCGCCTCTTTATTATTGTCCACAAATTTGATGCTTGGAATTGCTGATATCATCTGATTCTACTTTGTTCTAGTACTCCCATTTCTCAGCATAATAAAGTTTTAAATCAAGATGCTTCTAGCTTGACAAAATGTATGAATATGCAAAGCAATACTTGTGGTACAAGACAATGAATAAAGCATCAGATTATAAAGCATGCTGAGAGAAAAAAACAGAATCACTCAAACTTAAGAAATATCAGGACTCTCTGGGAATATATCCTGAGGATGCAAAAATGCACCATAGAAATAACATCTGTACCTATATGTTCATTGCAGCACTGTTCACAATAGCCAAAATCTGGAAACAACCCAAGTGTCCTAGAACAGATGACTGGTTAAAAAAACTTTGGTACATCTATGCAATGGAATACTATACAGCTGTTAGCAGAGATGAAGTCATGAAATTTGCTTATAAATAGATAGACATGGACAGTATCATGCTAAATGAAATGAGTCAGAAAGAGAGGGACAGACATAGAAGGACTGCACTCATTTGTGGAGTATAGAGTAACATCACATGAGGCTGACATCCAAGGACAGAAGATACAAGGGCCCGGAGTATTGCCCCATAGCTAGAAGCCTGATTCATGAGCAGAGGGGAGAAGGCAGATAGAATACAGAAGGGATCACTAAGAAAATGATGGCTGGAGGAATCAGTCGGGATAGGAGATATGTGCCGAAAAAAGATAATGGACCAAATATGATGACCTCTCAGTGTCTGTGCTGCAAGCCATAATGCCCAAAAGTAGAGAGAGAGAGTATGAGGAATATTGTCTTCCATAAATACAGGGGGAAGGTCAGAAGGGGGGGTATACTGGGATGTTTGTGGTGGGGAATGGGTGTTTGATCATTGTGTGATTGAATCCAAACATGAAAGCTTGTAACCATCTCACAGTGATTCAATAAAATAAAAAAAAAGAAGAGAAATAACAGGACTCCTGGTAGAGGAGCAGAAGCTTAGACTATAATGATGACTAAATTTATTTTATAATGGGTGTGACTGGTACAAAGAGTTAAGGCCAGAGGTATGAAGTAGTGGGGTTGTATAAACGCACTGAGGCCAGGTCAGGAGGAAGCAGTGCTACCTGCCAAAACACCTGGTGATGAGACAAGAAGGAGAGGAGGAGTGTGGGATGAGTGACAAGGCATATCTTTGTTAGTTGGATCAGTGATGCCTTCAAGCTCCGAGACTTACATGTAGGACGCCAGAGACCCCCAGCTCAGCCAGAATCACTGTAATCAAAGCCATCTGCCCCCTATCCTGCCTGACTGCTACCCACTATCTGTGCTCACGAAAGACAGGTCTGGAGATATGATTTCTCTCTTTCTCTACACCATGCAATGTGTTAAACTTTTCTCTTTCTTAAAGGAGTATTAGCTGAGCAAGACTGGAGTTGTTGCAGATTGGGGGTGTGGTGTAGGCTAACCTAGTCATGAAAAAGCCAAATCTCAGGAATGAAAGACTGATGGTAGTTATAAGACTGACCAGCAGGCTGGCCTCAGCAGCATCAAGTATGGGCACTAAACATTCTACCGAGGAAATGGTCTAGTTCAAGGCTGATTTCAGAGCTCTTGCCATAAGAAATTTAAGAGCATTGCATTAGGACTTACTCATTTTCATCTGTGTGTAGCACTGTTGTCCCTTTGTTCATGGATTTGCTCAAGTGGACACCAGTAACATCTCCGTTGTGAGACTTGTTGTAACTGTTTTTGGCATATCGAATACGCCACGGGTAGCTTGCCAGGCTCTGCTGTGTGGGTGAGATACTCTAGGTAGCTTGCTGGGCTCTTCCAGAGGGATGGAGGAATCGAACCCGGGGTGGCCGTGTGCAAAGCAAATGCCCTACCTGCTGTGCTATTGCTCCAGTACACAGGTGCAGTGGCACAATCAGTTAGCGTGTGGTACTTGTACAGCTGACCACAGGGCAGAAAAATATTCAACCAGTGACTCATTAGGTCACACAATCTGATACAACTTTTCTTTGGGCTGGGATTCCTTTTCTGTAAAAGGATAGCAGTGGATTAGAGAAGGGATTAGCCTTTTGCTAGTAGACAGCTCCTAACAACTGGATCAGGAAAAAGCTGCTCTGACAAGAACAGGGGTAGGTAGTTAACAGTATCTCCAACACCCTATTTACCATTTTACAGACCCTTTCAATAGTTTTGTTTTTAAATTTTCCTTTCTTTGTTCTGTTTTAAGGACATACATCGCTGAGCCCAGGGATAACTGGCAGTACTCAAGGAACTATATGTAGTGTAGGGGGTCAAACCTGGGTAGGCCAAATGCAAGGCAAGTGATTACTCACTGTACTATCTCTCCAGCTGGAGTGATAGCACAGCAGGTAGGGGGTTTGCCTTGCATGCGGCCGACCTGGGTTCTATTCCTCTGTCCCTCTTGGACAGCCCCAGCAAGCTACCGAGAGTATCCTGCCCACACAGCAGAACCTGGCAAGCTACCCGAGGCATATTCGATATGCCAAAAACAGTAACAACAAGTCTCACAATGGAGACATTACTGGTGCTTGCTCAAGCAAATCGATGAGCAATGGGACTGCTACAGTGCAGTGCTACTATCTCTCTCCAGCCCTGTTTTATTCTCTTGAGTCATCACAAGAAATCCCATCATCCTGATGATAGACCCTCAGAAATGAGTGAACAAATCTAGCATGTCTCTTCCTAAAATCTTCCAACACATCCTACTCTCTCAGGCTTTTAACTCACTGTAATTGGGATTAGAGAAATAATATGGAGGGGTTAAGACATTTGCCTTACCTGTGGCCAACCTGCATTTGATCTTCAGCACTGAATATGGTCCCCTGAACACTGCTAAGGGGTCATTCCTAGACAAAGAACTGGTAGTGGCCCGTTTGGACCACTATTTCATCTATTTTCATCTATTCATCTATTTCAATGAATATCTTAAGCTGACTTTCATTGGAGGACTGGTAAACACCTTCATTCAGTGTGCTTATGGGATAGAGAAGCAATAGTGAACACCCCATGGCTGACTCCTTCACAGAGATAACTGAGGTACTTTGCATATGTGGTAAAGCGCTTTGACCAGTTACATTTTCATTTATTCCTCACTAAAGCCTATGAGCTGCCTTGTATTAATGAATACATATCACTTGACAGATGGGGATGGATGCTAGAGGAAATTATGGGACCAATCAGGTTCCTTGGCCTGTGAGCGCAACTTTCAGATCCAGAAGCAGATCTTTTGTTTTCTTAAGGTCAGGTGGTTTACAATAGCATTGATGCTTATCCTTTTGTCATGCAAAGTTACTACACCATCAACCACCTTCACCTTTGTCCCCTGGGTCCTTTCTGGCCTCCCTCATCTTCTTATTTTCCCCTCACGCCTACTCCTACATGGTAACCTCAGTTCTGTTGTTAGAACCTAAGGGTTTGTTTTCATTGAAACTTTATTAGTTTGCTTGGTTTCTTTATATGCCACACATGAGCTAGATCATCAGGCAATTGTCCTTTATTCTCTTTGACCTATTTTGCTTAACATGACCACATATGCTTTCATTCAAGTTATAGCGAAAAGCAAGGTTTCATCTTTTCTTATAGCTGAGCCATATTCCATTGTGTGTATACATATATAAATAAAGTATACACACATAGATTACATATGGGATATACATATATATCCATCTTCTTTGGATCATTGTTGAGCATTTGAAGATCTAGATCCTTGAATTCTCAGTTTCTGTTCCTTTCCTATTTCACACTGTGACTTCGATTTTACCAATTACCCTTTCTTACTTCAGCTGTGAGAGGAAGGAGGTGGGGCAGGAAGTAGAGTCTTTAAGTTCAGTTCATATCAGTGTGTGTGTGTGTGTGTGTGTGTGTGTGTGTGTGTGTGTTAGGGTTAGAGAATGTGAGAGCAAGGTGAAATAGAAGCTTGAATCAGGGCAGAATCATTGATTGGATATCAAGCAAAACTGATTGATTTTTGCAGCACTTACATCCCTTAGCCAATGCCAAAGAGTCAGGGCAACTTGTCAAAATAGGTGGGGAAGACGGAGTCACAGACAGCAGAGTACAGGAGAATGCGAGGGACAAAGAATAACAGCAGGGCTTTGCTTCTTCACCTCAAAATAATATTTTTTAAAAATGGTTTTCTAGGCTACTTAGAGAACTTGAAGAAATGGTTTTACTTCCCTTTCAAGCCCTGAGTGACTTGAATCTTCGAGTGCCTCTTCTGGGTAGCATGGAGAGAAAGAAAGTTCTTGTGGTGAGTAAGGGAGATAGGGGCTGGAGAGATGTTTGCCTTCCACACAGCCAACCTGGGCTCAATCCCCAGTGCCAACAGGAGTGATCCCTGAGCATAGTATAATTGGGTGTGTCCCCCTCCAAAGGAAGAAGGGAAATAATAAATTGAAAGATCTTTGTCTAAAGCAGAAAATAAACTTTTAATAATCCTTTCTTTAAAGAAAATAGTAAAAGGACCTATATTAGAAACATTAAAAAAAAAGAGTTTGAATGGATTTGGTAATTGAGTTAGTTATCATCAGGTAGTAGAATTTTGCTGGGCAAACTATTTTAAAGTCTTCCCAGGGATTAGTATTCAATAAATAGTACTCCACTTGACAGTAAGTAAATGACTTCCAGTCTCTTTAGACATACACACACACACACACACACACACACACACACACACACACCCCTTTATTGGTTTATAAATTGACTTGATCTCCTTGTTTTATCTCTATAGCTTTTTTGTTTAGTTTTAAGTTAGGAAATAAGATAATCCCTGACTTCTTATTTCTCAGTATGATGGAGAATGTGACCAAGTGGTCTCATTTATTACAATATGTCTTTATATTTTGTAGCTTAAAGATTTTTTTGTTTTTTATTTGTCTCTGAGCAATAACTGGCTGTGCTTAGGTCTTATTCCTGGCTCTGCACTCAAACATCACTCTTGGTGGGGCTCGAGGGACCATGTGGTTTGATTGGCAGGGGTCAAATCAGAGCCAGCTGCTGTGTAAGACAAGTACCTTAAACACTGTACTATCTCTCTAGTCCCTAGGTATAAGAATTTCTTTAGGGTAATTTCTATACCTTCAATACATTTTGGAATGACTCCATTATTTCCTCCCAATGCACTACTTTCTGGAATTCAATTATTTTCCAGTCCTGTCCTTCTTTAATTATAATTTCTTATCTCAAATTGGCTCTGTGATTTGGAAAAGAATTAATTGATATTCAGTGGACTTTGGCACTTACAGTTGTCTTAGTAAATAAAATTAAAACACTCATGTTTGCTACTCAGATCTACTTTTATGGCCTCTAATTAGTGTGGATGTACTTACCAAATTGACTAGTTTGACTCATTTCTATTGCTTGGCAGGGGGGCAGGGAGGGTGGTTGGGAGATGTTTACCTGGCAGTTTTTAGGGGCTACTCCTTGCTCTGTGCTCAGGGATCACTCCTGCAGGTGCTCAGGGGACCATGTGTGGTTCTAATGATTTGACTGGGGTAGACCCCATGCAGGCAAGTGCCTATCTCTTGTACTATTTTTCTGGTCCCAACTGTGGTGGATCTTATACAATAAAGAATGTTTAGGTAATATAGTATGTCTAGTAAGCTATCGCTCTATATGGCCAATTTAGAGTTGCCACATTAGAGACCAACAACTCAAAGTTTAGAGGAGAAATAATGGAATATTTAAAATATGGATTTGATATGCTCATTAAATGACCAAAAAAAGTTCTGTTCCAACTTTATATACCAAAAATGAAAGTTTTATGAAGAATTTTAAGGGATAATTTATGTGACTATGAAGCACAAATGACAGGGATACAAAGCCTTCAGCAATTTCACATTTAGACATTGTCCAACACTTGTTTAATGTAAAAGAAGGAAAGAAATTCATGGTAGTACCACTTTCTAATTGTTATAGCAAATCTGTGAATTAAGATTTAGCTATGACAGTTAATGTTACCTCTGCAGAATTGCGCTTTTGTCTTACAAATGGATTCTTCTACATATATGGCTGATCTTGCTCTTTTGTTTCTGTCTTTCTGGTGTGAATGCATGGGTTCAATGGCACTAACCAAGAAGAGATTCATTAATATGAACACTCAGCAAGAAACCACAGTTGACACAGAGATATTCAAAGTATGAAATACAATTGGGCACAGAGAAGATGAATTTGCAGGTGTATTGAGCCAGCCAAAGAGGAAAACACCCTTTCTTTTTAGTTGTAAAAAGCTTTAAGCCCTCACCCAGGTATATTCCATTTCCCTGCAGAAATGGCAGGAAGAGTCCAGGATCACCAAGTTTCCACCTCATTAAGTATCTCATGCTCTTAATTTGTGCTTCTTCCTACCTAGATTAGTTTCTGCCACAGAAACATTGCTTTCCTGAGTTAAAAATATGCATTTTCTTGTTCAGCCAGAAGGGTAGGAACTAGCTAGCTGACTCCAATTACACATAAGTTAAGACCTGCAGGTGTTGAGGAAAAGAGGAAGCAGCTAATCAATCAGAACTGTGTGTTGAACTTTTACTCCTGGTGAAACTGAAGGTTTGGTTCCACTGCTGTTTGAAGGTAAATCAAATGAACAACACAGTGACAGGTCAAAAAAGCTTATTGGTATATCACTCTAGGAGGGAAATGGGAACTGTGACAATGATGAAAAGATGCTGACACTGGCGGAGGTTGTGGTGTTAGAATGTCTAATGCATGAAGCCCTGTGTTATCAATATTATATATTATGTTGACTAAAGTAATTTTTGAAAAAATGGAAAAAAAGAAAACTTACTGATAACACAGGCTGGCAGGTTGGCAGATGATGAACTTGTGTCCTCACAACAACCGTCTTGTCGCACTGTCCCAAGACAAAGATTTTATAGAAAAAGAGAAGCATGAAGTACATTTTTAGGAAGGTGGGTAGTAGACTCTGGGATAGTCAATAAATTCATTCAGGAGCTAATCTCCTGAGGAGGTACACTTTAAATGTGACTACAAATAAAGATTTCTCTCCTCTAATCCTTTAGGACAAGATATCAAACAGGGGAATTCTCAACATTTCCAACCGTCCCTCAGCAGATAGGTTGTCTGGTTTTTACCATTGAATTCAATCTGAATTTCTTTCTATAGCTTCACTTGGTAGCCCTCAACTCAAACTCTGAAAATATAATGTGTTTTGTTCCTTTCTTCTGTGCAGCAGTGACCAATTTGTTGACTTATTTTTTTTTTTTTTTTGCTTTTTGGGTCACACCCAGCGATGCTCAAGAGTTACTCCTTGCTCTGCACTCAGGAATTACTTCTGTCGGTGCTTAGGGGACCATATGGGATGCCAGGGATTGAACCCAGGTCGGCCGCATGCAAGGCAAACGCCCTACCTGCTGTACTTTTGCTCTGGCCCCAATTTGTTGACATTTTATTGAAAATGCACAAGTAGTAGATAAAATCCTGCACTTCAACACCACACACAAGACATGCAAATATCAAATTTGCCTGCATGTTTTGGATGACTCAGTTAAATATGGAGTGCAGTCAATGGGAAGAACTTATGGCAGAGCCCTTAGCTAATTGCCCTGTGTTGAACTTCTGGGGAAAACAGCACAGATAGAAATAAAAGGCCTCATCAGCTCCAGAGTCATGCTCTGGCTCTGTTCCCCCTGCTTGGATGTTTGGAGGCAAGTTTATATATATTAACTTGTTTATGTTTGCTCTACTGGACAGTGGGGATACAACAGACTCATCTTCATTGACTTCTTCAAAAGTTTTATTAGTGAATCTTTGTTAAAAGAACTGAAATGGATGGGTGGGCTGGGGCAATAGCACAGCGGGGAGGACGTTTGCCTTGCACGCAGCCAACCCAGGTTCGATTCCCAGCATCCCATATGGTCCCCTGAGCACCGCCAGGAGTAATTCCTGAGTGCAGAGCCAGGAGTAACCCCTGTGCATCACCAGGTGTGACCCAAAAAGCAAAAAAAAAAAAATAGAATTGAAATGGTGCCCAATCACAGTAAGCACTACCAGTATTTATTTTACATTTTAAAATAAGTGGCTGTGGCATGGTTGGCCTTTAGAAGCTGCCACACTCATAATGTGGAAAAGTCGGGTCTCCAAGCTTCTCTCCCACTGTCAGACCCTGTGGCAACTCCAGACCCCTATCCTCCCCTTCACGGACACCTTGTCCTGCCTGACTGCATATTGAGAAAGACTGTCCTAAACTGTCCAAAATGAGGACAAATAAAATTATTGCCTCTTAGACACTGCCCTCAAGAGATTTCCCTCCATCTCTAAATGCCAGCATGATCTGATAAGGCTGAAAAGACCATTCTCTCAAAACTGAAAGTACTCAGGAAAAAAGAAAAAGAGGAGAAAATAAATCCAGTCTGATAGCCATTTCTGGGTTTTGTTATGGATGTTTTGTGTGCGGATGAAAAGAGTCAACCTACCTAAAAACCTAAAAGGATCGATAAATCTTTCCTGTCTGGGCTATGCTCAGACACTTAGACACATTATTTTTGTTATTTTTGTCTTCCTCTGTAAATAAAATGAGGGTCATAAAAAACAAACTCATGATAATGTTTTGAGGTGAGCTACCATAGAAAAACACTAAGGAGTGTGTGCATAATGGTAAGACTCAATGAATGTGAGCTTGATTTTGATAGGTGTTCAAATGTATTTTTTAATTTTTAATCTTTTTGGCTTTTTAGATCACACCCGGTGATGCACAGGGGTTGCTCCTGGCTTTGCACTCAGGATAACTCCTGGCGGTTCTCAGGGGATCATATGGGATGCTGCTAGGAATCAAACCTAGGTCAGCCACATGCAAGGCAAATGCCCTACCCGCCATACTATTGCTTCAGCCCGATGCACAGGGGCCAGTCCTGGCTCCGCACTCAGGAATCACCCCTGGCCATGCTCAGGGGACCATGTGGGATGCTGGGATTTGAACCCGGGTCGGCCGAGTGCAAGGCAAACGCCCTACCTGCTGTGCTATCTCTCCAAACCCTCAAATGTATTTTTAAGTGATCATATCCTATCAGATTTTCCCAAACTTTCCCCATCACCACATTCAGTTGCGGCATTGTTATATGTATAATAAGAAAAATGGGTCTTGTCTCAGACCTATTCTCCCTAATTCCAAGAGAAAGGGTGTGGGAGTTCACTTAAAAAAAAGTGTCAAGGTTCCCGACCTGTTTGAGAATCAAATAATTCCATAATCCTTAGTTCTGTGATTCTCAAACTTGGGGATTTGGTGAAAATGCAAACTCTAGCACACGCTGCCCCTCTACTGGGGATTTTCAGTGAATTATGGGGATAGAGTCTAAAATCTTTCATCTTATATTATTATTTAAAATTTTTAATTTTACTCCATGATTTACAGTACTGTCAACTATAAGGCTTTATGTTTACATTTCAACATTTCAACACCACATTCCCCCAACCAGAATATCTGCTACCTTCTACCTTTATCTCAGGCTCCTGCTTCAAGCCTACTAGTCTGCCCCTCCACTGACCAATCATGATTAACTGTTTTTTGGATAAGCTCACAGACTTTGTTGCTTTTAACATTTGTCATTCCCTTGCTAGGCTCCTTTACATCCCACATATATGGAAGATCATTCTGTATCTGTTCTTCTTTGGCTGACTTCGCTTAACATGATACCCTTTAGCTTAAATCCCTGTAGTAGAAAATTGCATGATTTTATCTTTTCTTAAAGCCAAGTATTATTCCATGTTTATACTGTTTATACATGCCATAGTTTCCTTATCCAGTTATCTGTTCTTGGAGACTTGGGTTGTTCCTAGAGTTTGCTATTGTAAATAGTGCTACAATTGACACAGTAGCACAAGTGTCTATCCTGAACAGAAGTTCTGGGTCCTCAGGTAGATACTGCTAAGAAATGGAATTGCTGAATCATATGGAAGCTCAATTCTTGGTTTTTTGAGAAGCGTCCATATTGTTTTCCAAAAGAATTGAACATTCCCACCAGTGAATAAGCATTCTTTTTTCTTCGCATCCATCAACATTGATTATTTTTATTCTCTTTGGTAAGTGCCAGTCTCACAGCAGTGAGATGCTATCTCATTGTTTGATTTGCATTTCCCCGATGATTAGTGATGTCGAGTACTTTTTTCATACAGCTATGTATACGTTTTCCTTGAGTAAGTTTCGTTTATCTGTCCTCCCATTTATGGATGATGTTCACTGTTTTTTTTTTAAGTTTTATGGGTGTTTTTATACCTTGGATATTAAACCCCTTGTCAGATGATCATGGATAGAGATTTAATTCTAGCTTATGGGATCTCTTTATCCTGTTAATCATTTCTTTTGTGCCAAAATGTCTTAATTTAATGCACTCATATTTGTTTAATAATGATATTGAGTTGTTGAAGATGCCTTGAATAAGCTATCTCAAGGAATTCTTCATAAAATTTTCTCAGCATGTATTTTTTAAAATTATTTTTAAATGAATCACCACAAGGAACTGTTACAGATTTACAAACTTTCGTGCTTACATTTCAGTCATACAATGATCGAGTACCAATCCCTCTACCAGTGCCCATTCTCCACTACCAATGACCCCAGTATCTCTTTCACAACCCTCACCCCACCCCCCACCCCACCCTGCCTCTGTGTCAGGGCATTTCCTACTGCTCTCTCTCTCTCCTTTTGGGTGTTGTGGTGTTCTCAGCCTGTGTTTTAGGAATTACTGCCCAATGTCCTCCATTTCAACTAAATGAGAATTTAAACTAAAAAGAGAATTATACGGCTATTTCAAATCTGAGGAAAACTATTCTATAGTTTTGCTTCTGCTACCTAATCACAAAATATATTAATTAGAACAAATTATTTTGTCTTTGTCTCTCTGTTATGACTTATTTTTCTCATACCTGTGTACAATTGTCCCTTTCCTTGGCTTGGGGTTAAAAAATGGCTGAGTCCATCAAGTATTTGATACTTCTATTGAGGATTTGTGTGGTCGTGCTCTCATTGCCTGATCTGATCTAGGACCTAGAAGGCCTTTAGTTATACTTCTAATGTGTTTCTGACAAGGAACAGAGTCTGGGGAAGCATGACCCACAGTGAGAGTGGCCCTGCCCTGTGACAGCACTCAATCATGGGGAGGTTTTGTGGAATTGCAAAGCTGTCCACTACTCTCCAACCCTGCCTGCAATTTCTGGAATCCTTTTGCTAGCAGTTAGGACAGAATATGGCAATGTGACTATTATATGTTAGGAACTCCTTGCTTGGCACCCTTAAGAAGTCAAAGAAAAAAAACACATAGTCATGGGTGTAGCCAGAAGTGGGTAGGGAGGGGCAGGGGCCACACCTTTTCTCTGGGAATTAGGGAGAATAGGTCTGAGACAGGACTCATTCTTATTATACATATAACAATGCACCAACTGAATATGGTGATGGGGAAAGTCTGGGAAAATCTGATAAGATATGATCACTGAAAAACTGAAGAGCTGGAGGAGAAACCGGGCTTCAGAGAGAATAGAGGAAGTTTTTCCCCTGCTCATTCTGGGACCTTAGCCAGGAAGTCATCTCACTAGGACCTGCGCAGTCATCTGCACAGAGTTAAACATCCTTAGGAAACAATGTTTAAGGTCTAAGTAGAGCCAGACTGCCAGCAAGCTGAGGCTGTGACAACCTGCTACATGGCTGACATTTCCAAGCCTGCACTAGTGTGCAGGGTCAGCAGACTGGGGCCTGACTCATTCCCTCCATCTCTGGTAAAAGTGGATACACTCAGTGCTTAAAAGCCAATCCAGACACTCGGTCTTATTTTTCAGATGTTCCAGTTTAAAAGTCTACCATTCTTGAAACTCAGCTAAAAAATAATCCAGGGAACTTTCCTTCTGTAGCTCTCCCCTTTATATGTCACAACATAAAAGGTGATTTTCTTTTTAAACTCTGGGAAGCAGCATTATGTAGAAAATTTAGCTAATGAACAAAAATTGGGAAAGGGCTGGAGTTTATTCCTCTCTGTGTTCTTTAAAGCTGTGAGGTATTCTGGTATGTCTTGAATTTCTGAATTTCTTACCCTACTGTCCACTGCTAGACAGTGGGTAAATCATGTGCATTCAGCTATACTAAGAACAGAGGCTACAAAGGTATCTTTCCAGGCCTGCAGAAATAGCACAGCAGAGAGAGTGTTTGACTGGCATGTGGTGACCTGAGTTAGATCCCCAGCACCACATAGATTCCCTGAGCTTCAGTAGGAGTAATCCCTGAGCACAGTCAAGAATAAACCCTGAGCACAGCTGGGTATGGCCCCCAAAGAAAAACCAGAGCAAAAAAAAAAAATCTTTCCAAAGCTCCTTGGGGCTTATATGTATTGAAGAATAGTGGAGAAATGGCTTCGATGTATATCAAATTCTCAGGATGCAGGTTCTCTTGAAAAAGCTATGGGTAGTGTACTAATGGAAGAGGTTTTTATAATTGAGTATATAGGTAAACCAATAAATAGAAAATCCCATTCATACCCTTTCTTTTCCCTTATGCCTGCTTTATGTAGCATAGAGGCAAAGAAGAGATTAATTTGTTTTGTATCATGAGCAGGGAGGTATTCAGAAAATGAAACTATACATCAATTTAAAGCAGATACAGTCAGAACCGATTTTCACTGTATCACTGCCATCCTGTTGGTCATTGATTTGCTCGAGCGGGCGCCAGTAATGTCATTTGTCCCTGTTGTGTGTTAGTGTAGCTCAATGGCATCTGCTTGCTCCAGGAACATGAAGATCATGCTGTTGTTACTGTTTTTAGCATATCAAATACATCACGGGTTGCTTGCCAGGCTCTGTCGTGTGGAAAATAATAATAATAATAATAATAATTTAAAAAATAAAATAGATGCATAAATGGTAATTTAAACAAAAGATATCCAAATTTATTTCTTTGAGGGTTGAAAATAGAAATAACTTGGGAGAAAAATGACAGGCAAGTAAACAAAAGTCAACACATGGTTGGAATTTCCAAATAAGATATAAATGTTTGAAAATTGAAGGACTAGAAGAAGCAAAAGGCAAAACAAAAGTGCTCCCAGCAAAAGAAAAATTGTGAATGCTGTCTTTTCCAGCAGCATCTACCATATAGTTTCACAGATTGAAATAGGAAGATAGAAAAAATGGTGGAGATAGAATAAGTACAATAATTAATAATATGTCAAATACCACTTAAAGTTATGAAATGAACAGTTCTTGTCTCATAACCCCCAAATCAGATAGAACACTTTCTAATACATTTTATAAGGACAACACTCTCTGATACCAAAGACAAATGAAGACATAAACAAGGAAATTATGGTCCAATATTTCTTACAACCACAAGTGAAAATACTTATCAACAAAATACCATAAAATTAAAACCAACAATTAATCTAAAGGATCAAATATCATGACCAAATCAAGTGGTGTTTATCCCAACCACATAAGGATTGCTAAACATTTGCAAATAAACCAATGCAGTATACTATGTTCATAAGGGGGAAAACAGTATCATGTGGCAATATTAATATATGCAAAGAAAACATCCGATAGGATTCAGTTACATTTATGATAAAAAATCGATAAAATGGCTTATTTTATCAGATATAATTTTTTTTAATTTTATTTTGCTTTTTGGGTCACACCCGGCAATGCACAGGGGTTAGTCCTGGCTCTGCACTCAGGAATTACTCCTGATGGTTCTCAGAGGACCATATGGGATGCTGGGAATTGACAACCGCATGCAAGACAAATGTCCTACCTGCTGTGCTATTGCTCCAGCCCCATAATTTTTAAATCTCTTAGAGTAACAACTTTCTCAATTTAAAATTCTGTTTATACAGATTATGTGTTTCTTTTTTTCCTAATCCCCTATCACGCTTCTCTGATTGTTAGAAATATTTTTCACTGTAAATAACTAAGCCCAGCTAGAAAAGTTTAAAGCTCAAAATATCTAATGTCCCACAAGGAAAGTCCAGAGGAAGATGGTTTCAAAGTTTTTTTTGGCATCTCAGTGACACCATTAAAGGGCAAATATATTTAATCTATTTAACATCTCCTTAGAGTACCCACCTATTCTCTTGCCTGTCATTGACTGCATGTAACATGGCTGGTATGATTTTGGTATTGCTTCACTTCAGTGCTAGAAAACCTCCCAAAAGATGGCTTACATCCCAATCCCTGGGACCTGTGTACCCTAAGCATTACTTAGACTAGAAAGAATTGTAAGATAATAAATTGTGTTGTTTTTAAACACTCAATTGCCGGTTGTTTCATTAGCAATAAGAAAATCAATACAGTTGGGAAAGGTTAGTTTACTTAGAAAAATTCCTTCACTTTCTTCATTGTTTTTGGAGTTACACCCAGCAGTGCTCAGGCATACTCAGCTCTGTGCTCAGGGGTCACTCCGGGAAGACTTGGGGGACCATATGGAATGCCAAGGGTCAAACTCAGGTCTGCCATATGCAAGGCAAGTGCCTTACTACCTCTCTGGCCCCTCCTGCACCTTCTGATCAGAGTCAGTATATTGATAAGCACAGCAGTAGGGCATTTGCCTTGCACTCGGCCGACGCGGGTTCGATTCCTCCGCTCCTCTCGGAGAGCCCAGCAAGCTACCAAGAGTATCCCACCCGCATGGGGGAGCCTGGCAAGCTACCGTAGCATAAAACAGTAACAAAAACAGTAACAACAAGTCTCACAATGGAGACGTTACTGGTGCCTCCTCAAGCAAATCAATGAACAATGGGATCACAGTGCTACAGTGCATTATTAATTGAGGTAGGCAGGAAGATAGGAAAGGGCCCATGGCAATGGAAATCCTAGGAAATAATAAAACCAATAGCCCCAAGGCTGCAAAAAAGCCTAATAAGACTTCACCTGGTGCCAACAGATCCAGAGAAGGCTGGAACCCTGCTAGAGAGAAGCTCCAGCAGGAGCCAAGGCCAAGGAAAGGAATTTCAAAGAGGACCATCACCATTGCTAACTACTCCCTTAGCAACTACCCTAGCAATGGACCCTAAGCTAGGTAGAAGCCTCACGTGAGACAGCTTGGGAAAAACACCTATGAAAGCTACTTTGAACAAAGGAAGAACACAGCATGCATATGCTGCCCAAGCCCATGTGTTGCTTGTGCCCATGTGACTGAGCACATGTGGTGCCCAAGCACATGTATTGCCCACGTCTCTTCTTTTGAGATGTTTACTGGGGCTCTCCCTGTCTTTGGAGAAATCTGTGTTCCTTCTTGAGTGTGTTACATTCTCTCTTTTCCTCCCTTCTCCCCTTCCTCAAAAACCTCCAAAATGGGCACTGGTGGAGGGATGTGTTTGCGAACATTGTATGAGGGAAAAACAAGCTCGAATATGTGTGAATCTGTATCTGTACCCTCATGGTGATTCACTAATTAAAGAATAAAATAAATTTTTAAAATTAAGATATGCAGAAAGATAGTAGCAAAATTTTTTTTAAAAATCTGTTTTTATTTCACTATTCATCTCCTCTGAAATTTTTTTCAGTGAGTCAGGACAAAGACCTGGAAGGCCTGGGAAAGGCCTGGGTAGAGGCCTAGAACTAACTTTCCTTACCTGCAAAGCCTGGCTCCAGCCTAAATCCCAGGCTCCCGGAGAAATTGGGTCGTGGGGATTACTCACATGCTGAGAAGACCAAATGGTGTGACTTGATGGCCACCTAGTGGGACTGGCAGGGCTCTGGCCCATGCCATGCAGGTGTTCATCCGCAGCCTTCCCAGCAGGGCCTGAAGTGGTAGAGGTAGATCAGAATAAAGTGACCGTCTTTCTCCTCCCCACCTCACATAAGCCACTCATGGGAGCCCACAGACTTCATAATGACCAAGCTAGAGAGGTACCTCAATGGGTGAGTGCCGGGGAGAGGTTAGCACCTGAAGGGCAGTTAGGAAGTTTCTATGAGGACTTGGAATGTAGATAAATGGGACACTTGGGGTGTGGCTGGGGTCTGTTGGTCCCTGCTGTGGACATCTGTAAAGAACTATAACATGGCCCATAACATAGCCCTATCGGATGTGTGCAGAGAGAAGGGATGTTTGTTGGAAAGGGTAGAATTAAGTTGTTTTGTTTTGTTTTTTTATAAATTTTATTGAATCACCATGTGGAGGGTTACATAGTTCTCTCAGAATTATGTCAGTTATACAATACTCAAACACCCTTCCCTTCACCAGTGCCCATATTCCATCACCAACCACCCCATTATACCTCCCGCCCCCTCCCGCCTCGTCCCGCGCCACCGAGTTCATGCCTGTTTAGTAATCACCACGCTGCCTGACAAAGGGAAAAAAAAACGAAAAAGATGGTTATTTCCTGTCATCAGCCGGCGTGGGGCTCTGGCTTAGTTGATAGTCTGGAAGAATGTCTGCCAGCAGTTTCTGGAACCAAAAGTAATACGCTGGTATCGGCCCCAGCTCAAGGTTCCACCAGCGTCCCGCTGTTCCAAGTACATAATAATTTATTCCCTTGTATCCCATTCCCACGCCACCAGGTCCGTGTCAGCTTAATGGACATCATACTATGGTTAATGCCACGCCGCGTTTCTTCCCAAGAAAGAAGGATATTTCTTCTCAGCCGGCGTGGGGATATGGCTTAGTTCAGTCTATAGAGATGGCTACCACTTTGATTGCCTTCAATATTTCAGCAAAAGACTTACTATTCTTGTTAGGATTTCCCACCAAAGTCCGACCAGTTAAGAAGGAACCATTTCATATTGGTTATGCTTAAATGACATTAGGTCGCGTGGCCATGGCAGCGGCCTCGCAGCTTTGAATTTCTGTATAAAGTACAGCCAGAAATTACACGTCACTACAAACTTTAACCCTATTATGGTCCCCCCAAAGTCCAACCCATTACAAAGGAACCATTTCATATTGCTGATGATTAGATGACATTGGGCTGCCGCGGCCGCGCGGTTTTGGGTTTCTATATAAAGTCCAGGGAAAATTCTGCCTAAAATTCTATCGCTACAATCTTTTACCCTTCAACAAAAAACTCAGTACTATTGTTTGGAGTTTCCCCCCACGGTAAGCCCTGCCAAAAAGGAACATTTACACGTTGCTGACAATCAAGAGATATTAGGTCGCACGGCTGCTATCAATGGATTTCTATATGAAGTCCAGGGAAAATTCTTTTGGTAATTGCATCACTCACTGGCGGTTCAGTTGCCTCCGGGGTCGATCTCGCGTGGCGGCACAAAGGAGCGTCCCCACATGGCTCTGTGCTTAAATATCATTGGCACAGGGCGGATCCGGAAGTCCCGCCCCATCGGCTTTCCCGGGCTTCCTGCATGGTCTAAAAACCGGCTGTTGCCTCGCTGCGTTCAAAAAGAAAGAGTTGAGAGAGAAAAGACCATACCCCGCTGGCCGTGCCTGGGCCAGTAGCTCCAAGCACACAGTTTGGAGGCATTTTAGGGGCGCCGCTCGTGTCCAAAGTGGTTCAGTTGCCTCCGGGGTCGATCTCGAGTGGCGGCACAAAGGAGAATTAAGTTTTTAAGGGTAGAACAGGTGAGGCTAAAATGGTAGAGTACATGTCAAGTATGTGCAAGGCCTTGAGTTCAGTCTTCTCATCACATGCTCCCCCTCTCACCCCACCATACCCCGAACCACTAGGAATGATCCTTTTGGGGAAATTTTTGGTTGAAGGGTCAGGTGATAGGGTGGTGTGGGAAGACAAAGCAGCACGTGAAGAAGAGAACATATCTGATAATTCTATAATGTCAACATTTAGAACTTCATTTCCTTGATGTGGTTAGTAATTTGCCCAACTGCTGGTATTATTTTGTGAAAGGGGAAGGCATTGTGATGGAGACAGAAAACCGATTTTCCACCACCTGCTGCTTTAACTCTGTTACCATAGCAACCAATTTCATCTGCAGGAAGGAGGATTTTACTATAGTGACACTCCAATTGGACTGTTGTGGTTTCAAAGGGAAGTATTTACAACACTATCAGTGTAGCTTTTGCATTGAGATTGTGAAATTAGCGCTCATTAAACTAAATTTCAGTTTCTGAAGAGTTTATGCTTTATTGACTCTAACATCACGTTATTCACCAGTTACGTAGAGCAAACCCTGCAAGATATACTGCCCTATTGTTTGGGAAGAGTTTCTTTCTATTTTTTTTTTCAGCAATATCAGTGATGAAATTAGTTGATCCCCTTTGGAGTTGAAATCAAAGTGAAAGAATAAACTAGCTCTGTGAGTTAGAGAACCCATAAAATAATGACATAAACAGCTCTAATTTTCACTCCTTGTTGTTGGAGCTCAGAGAGCACTTCCCGCTTAGTAAAAAAGCCTTTCTGCTCAAGTGTCCGTGGAAAGGGAGTGGAGAGGTACAATAGCTAAAGTAAAATTGGTTACTTAAAATTTCACCCTCAGGAGGGGAAGCCAGTCTTAAAACAATGGAAGTGGCTAGAGGCAGCAGATAACACTTAAAAGGAGCAACAAATCAGGTAAATTCCTCTTGAACCCTATACAAGAACCTGATATAGGGTGCAGGTGTCAACCGTTTTTTGAGCCCTCACCCATGCCCAGGAGGAGAGCAGGAAGAGCTGTAGTAGTTTTCACCCACCTACACAGTCTGAAGAATCAAGGAAATTAGCAAACAGCAGCAAGGTGGGTCAGATTAGAGTCTTAGCGACAGACCAGTGGATTCTCACTGAGCACAGGACATTGAGGGACCCGACAACATCATGGGCCACTAGACCCTTGCACATCATAGGATATTGAGGGACAGACCAGTGGATGGATGACCTATGGGCAATGAGGGACAAGATCATGGAGGGGCAAATAAAAAGAATTCTGTACACAGGACATTGAGGACCTAGATGAGCAAGGAACCAATGTGAGGTCTGAACACAGGACATCAGAGAACTCAAAATCATCTTTATAACACATTAAATAAATCACTGTAACTTCGTAAAGACTTGCAGCTTTGTGTGCTAATTAATTCCAGAGACAGTATTCAAGGACCCACAATGAGGAGCTAAGCCAGCTTTGAGGGAACATCTCAAGCATTGGTGAAAAACTGGGAGTTTGCTAAAGTTAGTGAATGGTTTTATAGAATGGAACACAGTTTTTCACCTTCTCTCCTTGGTTGGCCATTCTTTACATTTGTTGAAGCCTTCCAGAATTTTCCCGTGCCCCACCCCTCTTCTACATCCTTCTAGCTTGCCTTTCCCTGGGTCTTTTCCCTCGCCACTCCTCTCTCTCACTGAAGCTGGTCTGTAGGGCCTGAAGCAAACACCACGAGCCAGACCCCTTGACAGTATCTCTCAAGGAAATCAGAGACCATTGCATCTTCTCTGTGTTCCACAAAGAAAACTCATCATGTCCTAGAACTTAGGTAATAGGAATTATTCATAAATAAATTTTTTTCAATGAGTTTGTGTGTGTGTGGTTTAATAATATGAGTTCTTTTAGGTCTATGAATGTGTTTGGCTTGAAATCAGAGCCCTTAAGTAGAGCACCCTCCAGAAAGAGAGGGACAGACATAGGACTGCACTCATTTGTAGGGTATAGAATAACATCACATGAGGCTGACACCCAGGGACAGTAGATACAAGGGCTAGAGGGATTGCCCCATAGCTGAAAGACTGCCTCATGAGTGGATGGGAGAGGGCAGATGGAATAGAGAAGGGATCACTAAGAAAATAAGGGCTGGAGGAACCAGTTGGGATGGGAGATGCATGCCCAAAGTAGATAATGGACCAAACATGATGACCTCTCAGTGTCTGTGTTGCAAGCCATAATGCCCAAAAGTAGAGAGCATAGGGAATATTGTCTGCTTTAGAGGCAGGGGGAGGGTGGGAAAGGGGAGTATACCCGGGATATTGATGGTGGGGAATGTGCACTGGTGGGGGGATAGGTGTTTGATCATTGTGAGATTGTAATTCAAATATGAAAGCTTGTAACTATCTCGCGGTGATTCAATAAAATTTTTTTAAAAGCCCCTCAACGACAAAATCTGGATATGCTATTGTCACAAGTATGACATAGGATTGGTGTTGAAATATTATAGGACTAAAACTCAATTATCAATAACTTTGTAAATCACAGTTCTTTAATTAGGAAAAAAAAAAGGATGATGAGAGAGAGTGACCATGAAGCAGGCAGGTAGGTTGGGGAAGCCCGACCCTCCCCTTCCCCCATGATGGCAATGAAATTTATGGGAAGGAAAGTTCTAAGACTGACACACCTTGTGGATGGATCATCGTCATCATGATCATCGTCGTCATCATCATCATCATCATCATCATCATCATCATCATCATCATCATCATCATCATCATCCCGTTGATTGTCGAATTTCTCGAGCAGTCTCAGTAACGTCTCCATTCGTCCTAGCCCTGAGATTTTAAAAGTTTCTATTTACTCGTCCTTTCCAATGGTGCCACATTAGAGGCTCTCTCAGGGTCAAAGGAATGAAACCCATCTTTGTTACTGGTTTTGGCATATGAATACGCCATGGGGAGTTTCCATGTGGGCAGGAAATTCTCGGTAGCTTGCCAGGTTCTCCCAGAGGGAGAACTAGGCTAAAAGATGTCTGCACACTTCTGGGAGCTTGGTTTTATAGTCTCTGGATGTTGGCCGTTGGTGGGGAATCTGGGCAAAAGAGGCCCAATCTTGATCCGAGCAGGCTTGGATGTCTCAGCCTTAGGGTCCCACACACCTGGGTTCCTCTGCCAGTTCCTTCATGTGTAAGGCTTGTCCGAACATGTGGAGAGGGGCCTTGAGCATGGCTGTGGCTGGGCTCTGGAGGTCTTTGGCTGCAGGAGCTCTGCTTGGGGCAGAGAGGGAAACTGAAACCCAGGCCCTCTGAGGGGCCCTGGAGAAGACAGCCAGGTACGGGGCAAGAGATGGATACAGAAAGCAAAACCTGATAAGTCCTTCTCCAGCAACAAACCCTGAGGAGATTGGACCCCACCCTACACAAAGGGCATGAAGGAAATTACTGGAGAACCCTCAGTTCCTTCCTCTAATCTGATTAACCCTTAGCTAGCCCAGACCAGAGAAGACTGGACCCACCTCTAAGAGAAAATCCAGTAGGAACAAAGATCAAGAAAAGGAGTTTCAAAGAAGACCACTCCCAACTCTACCCACTTAGCAACAACCCAAGCAATGGACTCTTATCTAGGTAGAAGCCCCACATTGGGGCAGCTTGGGAAAAAATTTATAAAAGCCACCTTGTACAAAGGAAGGGTGCACACATGCTGCCTGAGTCCATGTGCTACTTGCGCCAATGTGGCCGAGCACATGTGGCGCCCGAGCACATGTGTCACTCGCATCTCCCCTCTTGAGATGTATATTTTCATGTTTTCATGTCTAATGCTGGGATGTGTATAGGGGCTCTCTCCGCCCTTGGAGAAGCCCAGTTCTCTTTTGAGCAGGTTACTCTCCACTCTCTCCCACTTTCTCTTCTTCCTCCTCTTCAAAACCTCCAGATAAAATCTGTTTCACTTCACTGCTCGTCTACTCCTGAAATTCTTTTCTGCAAGGCAAGACAAGAACCCAGTAACCGTGAGTCCCAGGTGGCAGCCGAGGATAGGGAGAAAGTGACCATCTTTCTCCTCCCCACTTCACATAAGCCACCCGTGGGGCCCACTGACATCAAAAGTGCTGGTGTTACAGACTCAGTTTCCTTCTCTTCTCCCAGTGTAATTCTCTTTAACCTTAGCTTGCAAGATGAAGTTCTAATTCTAAGTATTTGATTTCAGTTTTGAAATGTTGGCATCAGTTTCTTCCTCCTTCCATCCCATAATAGTAGTTTCTATTTTGAAAGTTGCTCATTTAAATTAAATTGATCATATTTGATGAAACACTTTGTGCATGAAGAGGGAGAGAATGAGGGTTTCTGCATATTTCCACTCCATTCTGAAATCAGTAGTATTCCACACTGAAATACAATTCATCAAAAAAAAAATCCATAGGATCACTTTGTCAGCACTCATATTGAGCCCTTTTAATATTCTCCCTTAAATTTGACTTTATCCAGAGTAAAGTTCTCTTATTATTGCTTTACAGATGTGTTGAGACACTATTATATGTTTTAGACAGTATGGACTACTTGGTTATAAAAAGACAAAATCATGCAATTTGCCAATATGTGGATGGAAATGGAGAGTATCATGCTGCATTAAATCAGACAGGAGAGGAACAGTTACAAAATGATCTCTCTCATATGTGGGACTTAAAGGAAGGGAAAAACAAATGAACAAAGGCAACTGAAACTGAGAACTGGTCTAAAGAAATTAGCTTACCAAGCAGGGGTGGAGGGTGGAGGTGGTGATGTGAGTGATAGAAGGAGTGGAACCCTAAGAGGTTGGTGGAAGGAAGTGGACACTCTAATAAAAGGTGTGAGATATGAATATTATATGCATTAGACTCCATTGTAAATCATGGTGCGTCGAATAAAATTAAATGTTTTTTAAATTTTATTTATTATATATATTTTTTACACCTGTCCTCTCCTTTATCGCTTTTTTTTTCTTTCTGGGTCACTCCTGTCAATGCACAGGGGTTACTCCTAGCTCATGCACTCAGGAATTGCATCTGGCGATGCTCAGGGGACCATATGGGATGCTGGGAATCGAATCTGGGCTGGCCATGTGCAACGCAAACACCCTACCCTCTGATTGCTCCAGCCCCTAATTCTTTTTTTTTAATTTAATTTTTTTATTATTGTTATTTTTATTTAGTGAGTCACAGTGAGGTTACGGTTACAGATTCATACATTTTGTGATTGTTTTTACCTCATGCAGTGTTTGGGAGCCCATCCCTCCACCAATGTCCATTATCCACCACCAATGAACCCAGTTTCCCTCCCACCCCCCAGTCCCATCCCCCCAACCCCACCCTGCCTCTGTGGCAGGGCATTCCAATTTGTTCTCTCTCTCTCCTTTTGGGTATTGTGGTCTGCAATAGGGGTATTGAGTGGCCATCATGTTCGGTCACTAGTCCACTTTCAGCACTCATTTCCCTTACCACGAGGGATCTCCACTCACATTTTATTTGGTGTTTTCTTCTCCATTTGGTATGACTTTCCCCCAGCGTGTGAGGCCAAGTTCCAAGCTATGGATTCATCCTCCTGGTATTATATACTACTATTCTTGGGTATTAGTCTCTTACTCTGTTATTTTATATTCCACAGATGAGTGCAATCTTTCTATGTCTGTCCCTCTCTTTCTGGCTCATTTCACTTAGCATGATACTTTCCATGTTGATCCACTTATATTCCAGCCCCCAATTCTTAATTTTAAAGAAAACATTTTCCATTCTTCATTAATGATTATGATATTAGTCATGGGTTTGCAATATATGGTTTTTATTATGCTGAGATATGTTCCTTCTGACCCCATTTTATTGATTTTTTTATCATAAATGTAACTAAATCCTATCAGATACTTTCTTTGCATAAATTAATATTGTCACATGATTCTATTTTCCCTTTTATGAATATAGCGTCCTGCATTGGTTTGTTTGCATATGTTTAGCAATCCATGTGTGGTTGGGATAAACACCACTTGATTTGGTCATGATATTTGATCCTTTAGATGAATTGCATTCGATATGCCAAAGAGTACCAACAATGGCCCTCAATGGCCTGACACTGAAAGAGCCCCCAATACAGCAGTGTTAAGAAGGATGAGCAATGAGATGCTGATAAAATCTCAGGGATGAACTAGAATGCCAAAACTAAGAAGGACTAAAATTACTGTCTGTACTTTCAATGCATGTATGCTGGCATCGAAAGCATCCATCGAGGACCTGAAGGTGCAAGCGCAGAAGATCAAGTATGACATCATTGGTCTGACTGAAACAAGAAGGCATTGATCACATCACGCCATTTTTGACACTGGAGAAGAACTGTTCCTAGGATCATGCAACAACAGACTCGTCAATGGCATCAGTGTCCTTGTCAACACGAACTTGGCTATGAGCATTGATTCATTAGAATGCCTATAAACCCAAACTGGACCATTACGCTTGAATACATGTGGCTCACTGCCGGCAGTTTCTATCTTCATTGTCTACGCACCAACATCCAACTACGATGAAGAAGAAATTGAGAAGTTCAACATGGAGCTGGATAAGTTCTATAAAGAAGCCCACACCTTCTACAAGATCATTGTTGGTGATTTTAATGCCAACATAAGACCAAGAAGGTCACCCAAAGAACTCCACATTGGGAGTTCTAGATGGAACGAACAGGATGAGAGACTGAGTTCATCATGTCAACCAAGACCATCCATGGTAACTCACAGTTCCAGAAGGCCGAATCTAAATGTTGAATATGGGAGTCTCCTGGTGGACAGTTCCAAAACAAAATTGACCACGTCATATTCAATTGATGGTTTTGCCTGACCAATGTCGCTGTTGTCCCCAAATTTCAAACAGGATTGGACCACCGTGTCCTCCGTGCAAAATTCTACTTCACAGAGAGGCGAGAAAGGTCGGCAAAGTTTAAGTTTAAGAAGAGAACTCTCAGAATGACCAACAACTGGGAGCTCTTTGGCACTATTGTGGCAATGTGGGAAGATGCCCTCATTGACAACATAGACGAGGAATACAATTGACTGGTTCAGCACCTCCATGACTGTGCGAAGAAAGCAGAGAGTGGAAAAGTCACAAACAGATGCCTGTCTTCGGAAACTCTTGAGCTCATTCGCCAAAGTGGTTTGGCACAAGCCTCAATCACAATCTTATGTCCAAGCACGCAAAGCTGTGTAGAGAAGTGATAAAGTAAGGCCTCAAAGAGAGGAGAGCAGCAGTGTTGGCTGATGCGACAGAAGCTGGGAAAAGTATTCACAACACTCACCTGTCCTTTGCCAACTACAAGATCAAGATGACTGCCCTCCGACGTCCTGATGGATCTATCACATCTTCCAGAAGGGCAACAGAGAGGATTATTCACGACTTCTACTTGGATCTCTTTGACAGCTATCTGCCCACATACCAAATTCTGCAAGATGGATATGTCATTCCCAACGCCTTCCCTTCTGAAATCCGACATGCCATTTCATCAGTAAAGATGTGTATAGCACCTGGTCCAGACACGGTCAGACCCGAACACCTGAAGAATGTGCCGCCAATACTCATCAATACACAGGCTTGGTTCTTCACACGCTACATGTCCGTATGCAAGGTTCCGTTCCAACAGAAAACCAGCAGGACAGTTCTGCTGTACAAGAAAGGAGACATCCATGATATCGGCAACTATCGACCAATATCCCTGTTGTCCATCGTCTACAAGTTGTTCACTTGATTCATCTGAATAGAATAGGCAGAACACTAGATGAAGGACAACCATGCGAGCAAGCCAGGTTCCACAAAGGATTCAGCACGATCAACCATATCCACACGGTGACCAAGCTCATTGAAGTTTCACAAGAGTTCAAGATGCCGCTCTGTCTAACGTTCATCGATTTAAAGAAGGCCTTTGATTCTGTTGAGACTGAAGCATTCATCGAATTCCTAGCCAAACAGGGCATTCAAACTCAGTATATCAAGATCCTCTGTGAACTGTATTTGGAATTCACTGCTAT
Organism: Sorex araneus; assembly: GCF_027595985.1. NCBI lineage: Eukaryota > Metazoa > Chordata > Mammalia > Eulipotyphla > Soricidae > Sorex > Sorex araneus. The sequence continues at coordinate 111,330,986 of NC_073305.1, forward strand.
GATCTCACCATTCTACAAGGAAGTGATCATTGATGTAAAGAGAGGGGTCTGGCAGGGTGATTCCATTTCACTGAAACTCTTCAGTGCCACCCTCGAGAACATCATGTGACAGCTAGAATGGGAAGGAATGGGAGTGAAAATGGACGGTCAGCAACTACACCACCTCCACTTTGCTGATGACATCATTCTAATAACACCAAACATTAGCCAAAAGGCACAAATGCTGGCTGACTTCAACGGCTAATGTGGAAAGGTTGGACTGCATCTGAATCTCACCCAAACAATGTTTATGAAAAATGAACTAGTCTCTGATGTTCCATTTTCTCTCAATGGAATGAACATCTCCAAATGCAGCAGCTATGTGTACCTGGGTCAAGAACTTAATATAAAGAATAACTTGGCACCAGAACCGCGCAGGAGGAAGAGAGCAGCGTGGAATGCCTTCGAGAGTGTCGAAGAAGTGGTTAAGAGGACAAAGAACCTTCAGCTCTGGGCACATCTTTTCGACTCCACCGTTCTTCCTGCACTAACATACGCCTCAGAGATCTGGGCCCTGCGAAGACAGGATGAGAACGCTATTCTGGTATCCCAAAGAGGAATCAAAAGAGCTATGCTTGAAGTCTCACATTTCACTCAAGTGAGAGAAGGAATCCGGAGTTCTGACCTCTGTTAATGATCAAGAATCAGGGATGCTGTCTTGTTTGCGAAGGTGTCAAAAATCAGATTGGCCGGACACATGATGCGATTTTAGAGATGACCACTGAACTAGATCTGTTACTGACAGTGTAGGATGACATTACTTTGTCCTCTCCCCCCTTGCCACGAGTAGCTTGTCCCAGTTTTTCCCGGAGTTTAGGCTTACCCCAATCTCACCCATCAAGGTGTTCCCAAATCTCTCCTATCCCTTTGTTTAGCTATAATCACTTCTCTATGCTCTCTTCCCCAAAAAGAATTAATCAGCTTCTCCCCCTAACCTGACTCTGCTAATTTGTAAGGTCAGACCTTCCTAGGATACTGAACTTATATTATAAGTTAATATTGCCTTTCTCCTCCCCTTATGCCTTTTGAATAATTTACTTTAAAGCAATGTCCTTTTTGTATAGACACAAGAAGACAATATTATGCTTTTGTAACTTGGGACTTAATTGGTTTCGAATATTATTCATTCCCGGGCATCTGCTTTCTCCACTTAAGCCTCAGTTGCCCTTAGTTCCTAGCACCCCCAAAGCAGGGTCCCGACGAGGGATGGGACAGATCCAGGGCAAGCAGTGAATTATGTGCTACCCTGGCATCGAGATGGGCCTGGCCAAAGTGCCTAATTCTTAACTATAAGTTAAGAGCTTGATCATAGACAAATGCTGTCATAATCCAAAAGTAATGACGAGACTGGGACCCTGCTAGGGATAGGAAAGACTGATCTGGCCTGAGAACTGTAGTCTGAGATCGAGATGGCCCCAGGAGAGCAATTCTATAAGCTTTAATGCATCTCTTATTGTGTTCATATAAAATGATTAATATTATGAATTCTTATATGTTTGCTGGATGAGAAGAGGAGAAATACACTCATGGGACTCCGCCCTTGGGTGGATCCTCCTGCTGAAAGAGAGTCAATCCTAGGAGAAGCATCCCCTGAGGGAAAGGAACCTTACCCCTATTGATTGTGACCACACCTATGTGTACACCCCAACCCCCTCATGCTGGGGGGATTTAACTAGGCTGTAAGAGTGGGTTGGGGGCCCAGAGATCCAGAGAAAGATCCGGAGCCGGGAGAGAAGCAGAGAGAGATAATGAAATAAACGGATCGAGCAACCAGTTTGGCCTTCTTCCTTCCATCGCCTGCCCTTGACCAACAGCACACACAGCGGTTCCAGAGCACCGAACGTGGGCAGTGAGACAGAGCCGCTCAGAGAGCCCGAGAGTACACACGCCCGTTCAGTGTGCTTTAGTTTTTTACAGACAGGATTCCATGGGATGTCAAAAGACTGCATGGCTGCCCACCTTTGAGATGATCAGACTTCGTCAAAACCCTGAAGGAATGGTTTGAGGCTTTTCCTGTTCCTGGAGCGAGCAGATATCATTGAGCTACACTAGCATGCAACAGGGATGAATGGAGACGTTACTAGCACCCACTCGAACAAATTGAAGATCAATGGGATGACAAGTGATACAAGTGATTAATTGTTGATTTTAATTTTTTGGTATTTGTTGGTAAGTTTTTTCACTTGTGGTTGTAAGAAATATTGGACCATAATTTTCTTGTTTATGTCTTCATTTGTCTTTGGTATTAGGGAGTGTTGGCTTTATAAAATGTAGAAAGTATTCTATCTGACTTGGGGGTTATGAGACAAGAACTGTTCATTTTATAACTTTAAGTGATATTTGACATATTATTGATTATTGTACTTATTCTATCTCTACCATTTTTTCTATCTTCCTATTTCAATTTTGAAGCTACCTGGTAGATGCTGCTGGAAAAAGACAGCATTTACAATTTTTCTTCTGCTGGGAGCATGTTTTTTTGCTTTTTGCTTCTTCTAGTTCTTTAATTTTCAAACATTTATGTCTTATTTGGAAATTCTAACCATGTGTTGACTTTCATTTACCTGCCTGTCACTTTTTCCCAAGTTATTTTTATTTTCAACCCTCAAAGAAATAAATTTGGTTTTATTTTGTTTAAATTACTATTTAGCATCTATTTTATTTGAAATCACTCCAATTTTTTATCCCCATTATTTTTTCCTTTGAGTTCTTTGTAAGTTTACTCCAGTTTATGTTTCATCTCCTTCCACGCTCATTTTTGTCCTGAGTTTCCTCACTAAACTCATACTTTCAAAGTCTTAGACTTTTGAAGTGTTAAACCATTTATCTCTTTGGTTCAATTTTTTTCTTTGTACCTTTTAAAAAATGAGATTTTAAAAACATCATTTTTACATATGGAAAATTTTTTCCATTTTTGTTATTTTTATGATAAAGTCTTTAAAACTAGCAAAAGATAAAAACGCTCAGAAAAAGAAGTACTTCTTAAGAAATAATTTATTTGTGAATCACCATGAGATACAGTTACAGACTTACAAACTTTCGTGCTTCCATTTCAGTCATACAATTGTCAAGTGCCCATCCCTCCACTAGTGCCCATTCTTCACCACCAGTGGTCCCAGCATCCCTCCCACCCACCCCCTATCTCACCCTTCCCCCACCCCACCCCACCTCTGTGGCAGGGCATTCTCTTTTGTTCTCCCTCTTTTTGGGTGTTGTGGTTTGCAGCAGAGGTATTAAGTGGCCATCATGTTTGATTTATAGTCTTCTTTCAGCCCACATCTCCCATCCCGAAAGGGCCTTTCTAGCACCCTTTATTTGGTGAGCTGCCTAAAAAAGAAGTACTTTTACTGTAATAGAAACTAAGGCCACTTGCTATTAATTTGGTCAAACACAATTACTGAGAAATTAATTTTGTATATTATGGGCAATGCCAGGCAAGTGACTTGCATAAGCTTAGGAGCCAGAAATTATCTGTATAATGATAGGAGCCAGAAATTATCCAACAAAGAGCTTTTAAACAATGTTTACTTTGCCAAGCATTTACAATTGCCACAAGATGCCTTTTCTCTATGCCACCTGAGATACCCTTGTGACTCACTTCCTGCTCTTTGTCGCACTGCAGCACTGTCATCCTGTGGCTCATTGATTTGCTTGAGGGGACACCAGTAACCTGCTCTTTGTAGTGCTCTCAAATAAGGTACAAGTGTATTGAATCGCTCTATCAGAAATCATGGTTGGATTTTCCTTCCTTCCTTCCTTCCTTCCTTCCTTCCTTCCTTCCTTCCTTCCTTCCTTCCTTCCTTCCTTCCTTCCTTCCTTCCTTCCTTCCTTCCTTCCTTCCTTCCTTCCTTCCTTCCTTCTTCCTTTCTTCCTTCCTCTAGGGGCCTCAGATTCAATTCTCAAGGGACAAATGGAGCCTGAGAGTAATGTGTTGGCAGTTTAGGAACAATTAGTTTAGCAAAACAAACTTTAGTTTAGAAAAGTACTTTTCTGCCAGGTATAAAAGTTCATTGTTTTTTAAATAAAAGTTCACTGTTATGGTTGAAGGAAAATTTGATGGAATCATTAGATTCTCTGGGTGACACTAGCAGTGCTACAGCGCTTCACCTCAGAGGGATCTGAAACTAAGATGGTCCTCTGCATACGAAACTCTAACTGATCAAAGACTAGTGACCAGTTGTGTGATTTTGATTTCCGAAATCCTTATCTGTATATCCAATGAGGTTTGAAAGCAGTAATAATTGTGCCTATTTCTTTTTCACACAGTATTTTAAAGTTCTCATAAGCCCACTAGAATAAAACATTGTTTTAATGTAACTTCTTTATGTCTTGCTTATTGAATAGAAGTGAAAACAGTTGAGCCCTTATTGTTTCTCTCAAGATCCTGTGGTCACTTAAGCATCCCATTCACCAACTATTGTTTACAAAATATAATGTGGAATCTTCAGGCTGGTCATATGAGACCAATCATTTACTTAGCTATCCTTATGGACAACTGATTCGTGTGGGGGTAGGGGAAGGCAGGCAGGGAGTGGACTATTTAAGAAAGTAAAACAGCTGTTACATCAGCATAAAACCTGGGCCTTTGTTGTCTTGGTTGTGTTCGAGCATGCCATTGCCCCTTTTGTTCTGTTTGACTAGCCTTATTTTTAATTTAGCCAAAGGGGATCTCAGAATTTTGTTCGAGTCTTACAGCAGTATCTTCCTCTCTGTGGTTGTCAGCAGACACTATTCAGGTCTCCCTTTCCAAACTCTTTTTATGTATTTATTTGTTTGTTTGTTTGTTTTTTATTTATATTCATTGTAAGTATAGTAAGGCGAGAGGGCACTCTTGTGGCATGGTGGACCCAGGTACAATCCCCAGAACCCATGGACTGGAGCAATAGCATAGCGGGTAGGGCGTTTGCCTTGCACACAGCCTACTCGGGTTCGATTCCTCCGTCCCTCTTGGAGAGCCCGGCAAGCTACCGAGAGTATCCCGCCCACACGGCAGAGCCTGGCAAGCTCCCCATGGCATATTCGATATGATGACAGAGCTACAGTGCTACAGATTAATTCATGCCTGCTTAATTTAAATTTATTGCATCATTGTGAGATACACATTGTGAATTACAAAGCTGTTCATGATCGGGGTTTCAGTCATGCAATGTTCCAACACCCATCCTTTCACCAGTGTACATTTCCCACCACCAATGTCCTCACTTTTCCTAGGGCCACCCGTTCCCCCACCCCCAGCCATATGACTCCCACACTTTTGGAACTTATTTAACAAAACTCTGAAATCATTCCAGAACCACTGAATGCAGAGTCCCTAAAGAATTTTTCTTATATTAACTCTGCATCATCAGTATGTGTCTAGACCACGAGCTTCTGTACGATTTCAGTCACTGCTGTACCGCACTGGTTGGAAGATCCTTTGGTAAAAAGTACCTGATCATACCTGCCTGCACACTTATCATTGACTATATATTTGTAGACATATTTCAGCAAATATTTATTAAATTAATGAAGTCTTTCAGAATGCATTGGCACTTTACCTGACAAGAACAAAAATAAAATACTACTATAGCTAACATTGAAGGCAATAGGCATTTTTCTAGCAAACAAGGTCCTCACCTGAGTGGAAATAACTGAGCTAGGAGTGAAGAGAAAGATGCTTGTTTTATGATATGATCTTCCTCAAAAACACTTGAAATATGCTGTAGGACAAAGCTGAGTGAAGACAATAAGAATCTGTTCAAGAAGAATATATTTCTCTTAGGGACTCATCTAGTTCGGCTCATTCTTACTGGGAAGAACTGACTTTATTCAGGACCCTATACAGAAATATATGAAAATTCCAGGAGAAATTGAAGATTATTTTCTCTTAAAATACTTAAGTTTATCATAATTAAGTGATATAATTTGCAAAGTGAGAGCCCTCTTTCCAAGTGGCATTTCCTTCTTGCTAAAAAAACAAATTAGTGATAACTCTAAAAAGGAAGTTGCCTAGTCTCATAATAATCTGGATTCACGTCGGTATCTCTGCAGTTCTTCTCTTCATTATCTATACAAATGAATTTTTTCTTCTTGCTCAGGGCCTATATCACTAAGTCTTTGTGTCTTTTAGTGGTCACCAGAAAAGAGGGGAGAGGAGGTAGATTAAAGCAGAAGAAAGACGATAGATGTATGTGAAGGATAGAACTGGATTTTCAGTTTAAGTGGTGCACACCTGGAATATATATGTTATAATGCAATGTTTCTTCGATAAAAAGTAAAAGACATGATATAAGGGCTTAAAAAAATCTACTGCAATTACAGTCTATATACTGGCTAATGACAGTTTATGTGCTGAATCAGCTGTTTTCTAAGGGCATTTTAAAAATTCTTCCTTTACCTCCTGCCTGTGGCTGACTTCTATCTCTAGAAAATGAGAAATTCTTTGAAGAAGAAAATCCCTCTCTACTGAGAGTCCTCCATGACACTACTTGAATAATTATTGGACCTCTCTCCACTAACTCTGGAAATTACAAATTACAACTAATTCTAATGACTTAGAACCTAATATTATGTACATTACAAAAGCTCTAAGATGAAAAATAGCTGGGATGATTAAGGAGCTACTGAGATCATTACTGCTGAATCAGATGGTCTCAGCATTCAGCAAAATCAATCGTAGAAACATAATTTAGGAGCTTGTATGATTTATACTTGGACTTGTAATTACCTTTATATTTGCAATCTTCTTCAAAGTCCAGATACTTTTTTTTTTAATTTTATTGAATCACCGTGAGATAGTTACAAGCTTTCATGTTTGGGTTACAATCTCACAATGATCAAACACCCATCCTTCCACCAGTGCACATTCCCCACCACCAATATCCCTGGTATAATCCCCCTTTTCCACCCTCCCCCTGCCTCTATGGCAGACAATATTGCCCATACTCTCTCTCTACTTTTGGGCATATGGCCTGCAACACAGACACTGAGAGGTCATCATGTTTGGTCCACTATCTACTTTGGACATGCATCTCCCATCTCAACTAGTTAGTCCAGCCATCATTTTCTTAGTGATCCTTTCTCTGTTCCATCTGCCCTTCGCTCGTGAAGCAGTCTTCAGGTATGGGGCTATCCTCCTGGCCCTTGTATCTACTGTCCTTGGGTGTCAGCCTCATGTGATGTTATTCTATACTCCACAAATGAGTGTAGTCCTTCTATGTCTGTCCCTCTCTTTCTGACTCATTTTACTTAACATGATACTCTCCATGTCTATCCATTTATAAGAAAATTTCATGATTTCATCTCTCCTAACAGCTGCATAGTATTCCATTATGTAGATGTACCAAAATTTCTTTAACCAGTCATCTGTTTTAGGGCACTAGGGTTGTTTCCAGATTTTGGCTATTGTGAACAGTGCTGTGCTGCAATTAATATATAGTTACAGATGTAATTTCTACTGTGCTTTTTTGCATCCTCGGGATATATTCCCAGAAGTGGTATTGTGGGATCATACGATATATTCCCAGAAGTGGTATTGTGGGGTCAAGTTCTAGTTTTTGAAGGACTGTCCATATTGTTTTCCAGAAAGGCTGGAATAGTCGACATTCCCACCAACAGTGAAAGAGAGTCCCTTTTTCCCCACATCCACGCCAGCACTGGTTGCTTTTGTTCTTTTGAATGTGTGCCAGTCTCTGTGGTGTGAGATGATATCTCATTGTTGTTTTGATTTGCATCTCCCTGATGACTAGCGTTGTGGAGCATTTTTTGATGTGCCTTTTGGCCATTTGTATTTCTTTTATGAGGAAACTTCTGTTCATTTGTTCTCTCCATTTTTTGATGGGGTTGGAGTTTTTTTTTTTGTTTTACAACTCTACTAGTGTCTTGTATATCCTATATATTAATCCCTTATCAGATGGGTCATGAATCACGAATCACGAAATCCCGTTAATCACCGATTTCTCGGGCGGGCTCAGTAACATCTCATTTCGTCCTTTCCCTGAGATCTTAGAAGTCCATCTCGACTCGGCCCTCTTAATAATGTTGCACTGGGGGCTCTTCAGGGTCAGGGGAATGAGATCCAGCTTGTTACTGGATTTTGCATATGAATACACCATGGGAAGCTTGCAAGGCTTTCCCATGTGGGCAGGAAACTCTCAGAAGATTGCCAGATGGGTATTGGGTAAATATTCTTTCTCATTCTGTGGGCTCTTTCTGTATTTTGGTCACTGTTTCTTTTGAAGTGCAGAAGCATCTTAGTTTGATGTAGTCCCATTTGTTTATGTTTGCTTCCACTTGCATGGTCAGTGCTGTTTCATCCTTAAAGATGCTTTTAGCTTCAATGTCATGGAGAGTTCTGCCTACATTTTCTTCTATTTACCTTATAGATTCATGTCTGATATTGAGGTCTTTAACCAACTTTGATCTGCAAAGTCCGGATACTTGTAAATCGGGGATTCAGTTTGTCTTGTTTACTCTATAACCCCAGAAACTAGTCCAAAGCTAAGAACATAAAGAGTTCATTTTGTTCTGATTTCTATTATCAGAGTGTCTAGCACTGGGACTCAGTAAAAGTAGGATGAATCATTATCCTACCACACTGTTCAGTCTGTCTGATAGATACTGAATTAACTTACAATAATGTCAGATTTTCTCAGACTCATTCTTAACTTTCCACTCATCTAGAAAATGTTCTCAGTTATCTTCAAGCCACAGATAAATTTGCACATGGAAGGAGTTTATGGAACAATTGAATAAAATATTTGGGAAGAGTTGTTTGGCATCCAATGGACAAAAATAATTTGGAATCCTGGACATAGAACAGAAGTCAGGTGGAATCTTCCCTTCAGATCCGACAATGGAGGCAAAACTTGGACAGGAAGAAACTTTCCAGGCATGGAAGAGAGTTTCTCTGTTCCCCTTCTTGTGAGTGATCACTGCTCAGTTTCTGCGGAAAGCACCACAGCCTCCATGCTGAGATTTCCATGTATTTTAAATAGAAAAGGAATATTTTAAGATAGAGAATAAACAAAATGTTTCATGTCTCCTTTGAGTACGCAGAAACCTGTGTTATTTACATGAGCTTTAAGGAAGCATAGGCTGTTGATTTAAGCCTTCTAGCGTTTAGTCTCTTCTGCCCAGGGAGAAATGGAGCCCACAGTTGATTCCTCTTTGATGATTCAGCTTTCATTCCACTTCCAAAATCAGAGGGAACATCCTTTAGAATCTGGCAGAAGTTCTGCTCTCTAATCAACACAATTCAGCTTGACTTCTCCTCAGAAACCGGAAAGATTGGGTTTTCAAACAATTTAAGTGCCTTCTAACGATAGACCTTCCTAGCTTAGTTTGTCTGGTTTTTTGAGTTAAATCACCTGTTCCTGGGAGGAAATTCACAGTTTTGCTTCTTATTCTTGCTCCACAGATAACTATTTCTGGTGACTAATGCAACCTTGTGTACATTCATATTTTGAATTTATTCAGGTGACATGTGGACTATAGATCCATTGAGTTGTTTAACAGAACATATTGAGGAGAATTAACGGAAATTAATTCTCCCTTCATATGTGGAATGGGTACTTGATAATTTTTTTCTTTTTTTTAAACTTTTTATTGAATCACCATGTGGAAAGTTACAAAGTTCTCAGGTTTATGTCTCAGTTATACAATATTTAAACACCCATCCCTTCACCAGTGCCCATAGTCCACCACCAAAAACCCCAGTATACCCCCCGCCCCCACCCCCTACCCCCTACTGTATAACTAATGAATTTCACTTCATTTGCTCTTTACCTTGATTACATTCCATATTTCAACACAAAACTCACTATAGTTGTTGGAGTTTCCACCCAAGAGAGACAGACCTACTACCAAGGAAGCATTTGATAATTAGTTTTCCATTGCTGGGAATGAAGAGATATGGAGCCCCACTGCTACAAGTACATAACTATTCTTCTTTTTTTTTTCCTTTTTCCTTTTCCCTTTTTTTTTTTTCACCCTCATCCCCCATCCCACGCCTCATAGTATGGTGTATGCCACGCCGCAACGGCCGGCGTGGGGCTTTTGCTTAGTTCACAGTCCAGAGAGGTGGCTGCTACATTAATAACCTTCAATATTTCAACAAAAACTTACTGTTATTATTTGGAGTTTCCCCCCCAAGTCAGACCTGTTTAAAAGGAACCGTTTCACATAGCTGACAATTATAAATGTTAAGTCGGGCGGACGCGGTAGCGTCCACGCGGTTTTGGATTTCTGTATAAAGTTCAGGGAAAATTCTACCAGAAATTGCATATCCCAGTTTGCAGTCCCAGTGCATTGTTATTAGAAGCTGTGCTGGATGCCCGAAAGTGTTAGGTCTCTGGAATCAAAGTCTTTAGGCGCAGAGGGTCCAAATTTTTTCTTATAAGGCAGGTGTCTTAACAGGGTTAAGCTGAAGGGATAAAAAGAAAGTAAAAGAAAATGAGCAGTTCCAGATCTTCACTATTGTAAGTAATATTGTGATTAACATAAATATACACATGTCATTGCAGATTAATTTTTACTCTATGGGATTAATACCCAGAGGGGAATCACTGGGTCCTATGAAGACTCTAGTCTTTAATTTTTGAGAAGACTCTGCACCATTTCCCATAGTGATTTAACCTAGAAACAAGTTAAAAATGCAACAACAGATGAGCAGATAATAAAATTAATGTTTAGATACACAATAGACCACTACTCAGATATAAGAAAAAGATGAAATCTTGCAGTTTCCTGCAACCTAGACAGAGTTGTAGAGTTTCAAGTTTAGCAAACTGAGTCAAAAAGAAAAAGACAAATGCCAGATGACCATTTTTATATGTGAAGTATGAAGATACAGAGCAATGACCAGAGCAATAGTACAGTGGGGAAGGCACTTGCCTTGCATATAGCCAACTTGAGTCTGATCCTCAGCATCTTATATAGTTCTTTGAGCATTCCAGAAATGACTTCTGAGCACCACTAGGAGTGACCCTCCTTCTCAAATGAGAAAAAGAAACAAAGCAAAACAATAGATAATCTTCAATGCAAATTAGTCTGAAATATTGACAATAAACGACAACTGAGGCTGAACCAGACAATGAACTGGGACTGACTATAGGGAGTAAAGACCTTTGAATGGCAGACAGTTATTGACATTCTTGTAGTAGGGGTAGTATGGTACCATTGCAAACATAAAATATAATATGAAAACTATTGTAAACCACTTAACCTCAATAAAAATGGGGGCAGGGGGAGAAAAGACAAAAATGAAGCCCAACCAAAAAAGAAAAAAAAAGAGAGAGTAAATTAAAATCACTAGGAGGGGCTTGAGCTATAGCACAGCGGGTAGGGTGTTTGCCTTGCACGCGGCCGACCCGGGTTCTAATCCCAGCATCCCATATGGTCCCCTGAGCACCGCCAGGGGTAATTCCTGAGTGAAGAACCAGGAGTAACCCCTGTGCATCGCCGGGTGTGACCCAAAAAAAAAATAAAATAAAATCACTAGGAAGTCTCAAGACCAAAGGTGGATTATATAAGTACAAATGATGGGGGTTGGCAAAAGTCAGGGTTGGAGGTAGAATGAAGGGATGTGAGCCCAGAGACATATTAATCCATGTGTGACATGGGAGACACCAGTACCACTAATACTCCTGCTACCCGAATATTCAATTATTTTGTCCAAATTTGACTGCCCTGCATGCAGTCGACCTGGGTTCAATCCTCAGAATCCCACCTGGCTCCCCTTGTCCCGTGCATCATCAGGTGTAATTCCTAAGCAAAGAGCCAGGAGTGAATCCTGACTACCTTTGGGTGTGGCCCCCAAAGAAAACAAAGGAAAAAGAGAAGGGAGCAGGGATGAAGAAAAGGCTATTTACAAGGCATACAGTCAGCAGGGACAAGTCTGCAATATTTTTTGCCCTTGGTCTATGCTGGTCTCACAGGTGAGTGTGTGGGGTCATTAAGTGGTGCACACAGGCCAGAGCACTTGCAGAGACCACAGCAGTTTCAAAACCTCTCCATTTTACACTTGGTTCCATCGCTCACAGAACTGTCACCAAGAAATTCACAGCTCCAGGTCTACTTACCAGAAGAGTCCCAGGCAACCTGCTAAAGCTTTCTTTAGAGTCAAGGCTCTCCTACCAGCAATTCAATTACTTTCCTCCGCAGGAGACCTGCCTTTAACACCTTTGCAGGGGGACTAGACCTAGTCACCTTCTTTATTGCCTATGAACATGCCTCCTCTTTCACAGGGAGAATGAATTGCAGGCTTCCTACTTAACCTCTTCCTCTTCCCAGATAAAGTGGTTGCTCATTTGCAAGCCTTGGGGGAGCATAACAGTGAAGAATCCACTTTGAAAGCAAAATCAGGGTTTATGCTTCTCATCAAAGAGGCATATAAAGAGCCAAAGCAGCAGATGGTGAACTCTTTTTGTATTTGAAGGGGGAATACTTGTGCCCAGCTACTTCTTTCACCCTTCAGTATGTTTTGCTTGTATTCCAGATGTCACCATTTCTTGTGAAAACAAAGCAGCCCAAGACTAGAAAATTCTTTTGAGCAACAGAGGGAAACCACCTGTAACAACTCAGACCTGGGAGAACAGCTGCATGGTGAGCCTGGGCGATGCTCTAGCATCATGGACCAGCCTATTGGAGGCAGGGCCCATGCAAATCTTGTGATGATGCTCACTTGAGAGTGGCTTCCCTTTATATTACCTTTTTTAACTGATACTTTTATTGAAGCATCATAATTTACAATAGCAATGAAGTTGTTTTATAATTATAGAGCTACTACACCAATTCATCCACTTGTGTTTCAAGATCCATCTTCTATACTTCCACAGTCCCTTTCTCCACTCTCACCTCTTTTGTTCTCAGTTCTACTGATAATGTTTGTGTTGAGGATTCTCTAATCCATTTCTTTATTTTTTTTTGCTTTTTTGGGTCACACCCAGCGATGCTCAGGGGTTACTCCTGGCTTTTGCACTCAGGAATTACTCCTGGCAGTGCTTGGGGGACCATATGGGATGCCGGGGATCGAACCCGGGTCGGCCACGTGCAAGGCAAACGCCCTACCCGCTGTGCTATCGCTCCGGCCCCTAATCCATTTCTTTGTTGCTGTTTTGTTGGGAAATTTTTTTGGGTACTCCACATAAAAGTGAGATTGTACAGTATTTTTCTTTTCCTTTTCGACTAACTTCACTTAGCAGGATGCCCTCCAATTCCATCAAATTGTAGCAAACTGCAAATCCTTTGTATAGATATACCACAGTTTTTTTTAATGTTTTGTTATTGTTTTTTAATCCACCCATCTGTTTAGGGTCATTTATGTTGCTGCCAGAATTTGACTATTTTAAGTAAGTTATAATAGATCTGGAAATAACCTTTGTTCCACTTTTTTACACTTCTCTGGAACTAAAACAAAATTAGTAGTTATTTATGAGGATGGGATGCCTGATCTTTTGTCAGAAAAGTAGCATAAACATAATCATTGAGTTGTCCCACACATAATGGTTTGCTTGTGAACTCAAACTTAGAATTGTCACTGTCACTGTCATTTCATTGCTTACCAATTTGCTCGAGTGGGCACCAGTAACGTCTCCATTGTGAGATTTGTTGTTATTATGTTTGGCATATCAGATATGCCACGGGTAGCTTGCCAGGCTCTGCTGTGTGGGCGAGATACTCTCAGCAGCTTGCCGGACTCTCAGAGAGGGATGGAGGAATCGAACATGGAAAACTTAGAATTACAGGCTCAAAATTTTGCCTTTTCTCTAAGAAGGGAAGACTGGCCCTGTTCAGACTCTAATGCCCTGAGCTGCTGCCGCTGCCCTGTGCGGGTGCTGTAATCCACAAGATAGTGTTGAACTCTACTTCTCAGATGTGAAAGCTGGGTCACAGAGCAAGTGAGCAATAGCGCAGAGATTCCTACACATTCTCTTTGACTATGACCCCATGTTTTCACCAAAGTTATGTTGATTCTCCTGAATTGCTTGGTTCTGTCAAAAGTCCCAGAAATAGGTGAAATGAAAGCAGAAAAAAACTCAAGTGTGGGGCTGGAATGATAGCACAGCTGGTAGGGTATTTGCCTTGCACACAGCCAACCCAGGTTCGATTCCCAGCATCCCATATGGTCCCCTAAGCACCGCCAGGGGTAATTCCTGAGTGCATGAGCCAGGAGTGACCCCTGTGCATCACTGGGTGTGACCCAAAGAGAAAAAAAAAACTCAAGTTTATTGTGCACACCAAAAAGAAAGCTTGCAAAATAGAAATGTTCACAATAAAACATGGACTAAAGCTTCGAGTGTGGTGTGACTTATATAGTGACCTTATATACTGAGATGTCAGAGATTATTCTTCATAGTATTTGATTATAAGTTTAGAATTTTCTAAAATAATAGGAACTTTATGAAACATTCTTTAATTCCCAAGGTAAATCTAGGTAAAAGATTTAAATTTTGTTCACGATTCTAGTCACATAAAAAAAATTAATGACCAAGGTCAGGTTAGTCTGACAAAATAAGTTAATTTAAGTATTTTGAGGTATGAGTGTACTGTTTTTTTTCTCAGGGATATTCAAGGCTGGGAGCTTTCCTTGACATCTTTATTTTAACAAATCCTGCAAAACAACGTCATTTCATTAATTGATTTCTAAAAGTTGTTTTGTCAAGCACCAGAACTGATCCACAGTTGTAAGCTTGCCACAAGTGGGAGGAGGAATGGGGGGAGGGCAGTTAGGATAGAGAAGGGACCGCTATGACAGTGATTGCTGTAAACGATCCCTCTGGACAAAAACTGAGTGCTGCAAGTAGGTAAAGAGATATATTTGATAATCTTTCAGTTCTTGTATTGGGAACCATAAAGGAATAGAGAGAGAGAGAAAGAGAGAGAGAGAGAGAGAGCGAGAGAGAGAGAGAGAGAAGAAAAGTGCCTGGTATAGAGGCAGGTTTGAAGTGAAGGGGTGGCAGGAGGGAAACTAGGCACAGTGGTGGTGGAAAATGTACACTGGTGAAGGGACGAGTGTTGGAAAATTGTATGACTGAAACCAAAACATGAACAACTTTGTAACTATCTGACAGTGATTCAATAAAATAAATAAACAAATAAATAAAAAGTCGTTTTGTTTTCTTCACAAATAAACAGAGTTGAATAATTTTTTGCCAGGGCACAGAGCCCATGAATTTAGAGTGCTCCTCAGAAATGAGTTTTTCAGTTTCTCCCATTCACTTAGAATAGATGTATCATTGTATCACTGTCATCCATTGCTCATCGATTTGCTCGAGTGGGCACCAGTAACATCTCCATTGTGAGACTTGGTGTTACTGTTTTTGGCATATCGAATACACCACAGGTAGCTTGCCAGGCTCTGCCATGCAGGCGGGATACTCTTGGTAGCTTGCCGGGCTCTCCAAGAAGGGCAGAGGAATTGAACCCGTGTCGGCCACATGCAAGGCAAACCACTGTGCTATCGCTCCAGCCCAGAATAGATGTAAATGTTGTAAATTATTTTCACCATATCTCTTTTCTCATTAAATAGTTCCTCTTTCACTAACACTAAATATATTATATGATGATATTACATATCATAAATATATGAGATATATTTATGCATCTATGTAAGTGCATTTACATATGAATATGTATGTGTGTATATTCTTCTTTAGGTCTAATACGGCTTTGTCCTCAATGAAGAGAGCTTGAAGAGGGATCATGCTGACATTTTTTTCATTAACTTCTCCCTTTAGAAAACTGCCATGGGAAGATGTATTTGCTTTTCTTCATTTCCAAACATTTAAAAAGCCTCTGATATCACAATATGACTCTTTTTCAGGCCAAGAACAATTGAACATCTATAATGAAGTCAGCTAAAGTACTGGAAAATTAAAGGCATGTATTTAACTAAAGAAAACCTACTGAAATGTACTGAAAATTTATTTTGCAACTCTCAAAATTACCAAAGCTTTCAATGGAAGTGAATTTAGACCCTTATCTCACAAGGCCACAGCCCACACATATTTTACTTAGCATTTTTAAAAATATATTCTTTTTATTTTATAAAGTATTTCACAAAATTTCATTACATGTAACTTTTAAACACCATTCCACCACCATTCCTCCTTCCCACCACCATATTCCAGATGTTTCCATCCCAAACTCCAATCCCTGCCTCAAAGCAGAACTGAAATAATATATTTTGTATTGTTTGTTATGAAAAACCGCTGAAGATGCTACAGAAAAGCATCCTTAGAGGAAAGAGTGTGAGGATTGTTGTATTTCATCCAGGGGCCATAAAGCCCTTCTATAAGAGATCACTTTCATGTTGTCAAAAGTTGAGCCTTGTGTGCTTTATATATCTATATATATCTGTAAAAAAATTTATATTTCTCTCTAAGATTGGTTGCCTCCTGCTTTGAACCTATCAAACATGGTGCGGTAATCTTATAGTATAGGTAGGGTGTGTGGTTTGAAGCATTCAGAGCCCCATGGTCCAGGAATAGATTTACTCGAGGGTGATGCTCGGCCTGAGTGAGTGGAGAGCAGCCTTGAGCATGGTGGCGGTTGGGTTCTGGGGGTTGGTGACTGCTGGAAGCTGGATCCCTTGGGGTTGGGAAGGCTCTTACCCACCCCCCTCCAGAGTGCCCCAAGTGAAGCAGCCTGGCGAGGGATCCGGGAGCATGGTTATGACGAGCATCATGTTATGCTCCCTTCTGGGAGAGAAGGACATGCCATCTGGATGGTGTCTGATGACAAGACTATCTGGTGCGAGCCGGAGGTCGCTTATGGGCATGACTGTGAGACAGCAGGGTGCAGGCAGAGGATCTTCGTTCAACTTCTGAGTTCAACTCCATTGAACTCAGAGTTCTCAGTCACAGAGTTCCACATATCTGAGTTTTTTTTTTTTCTGAAGATTCACTCATGGGTGAAGCTCGGCCTGAGCGTGTGGAAGCGGCTGTGAGCATGGTGGCGGCTGTACATAGCATTTTAAAGAAGGATTCTCAGGTCCTTATCTTGTCCTCCTAGGTTTTTTGTTTTTGTTTTTGTTTTTTGCTTTTTTGGGGTCACACCCAACAATGCACAGGGGTTACTCCTGGCTCTGCACCCAGGAATTACTCCTGGCAGTGCTCAGGGGACCATATGGGATGCTGGGACGCGAACCCAGGTCGGCGGCGTGCAAGGCAAACATCCTACCCGCTGTGCTATCACTCCAGCCCCCTCCTAGGTTTTTTTTTAAATTCTTTTTAAAAATTTTCAATTTACCTTTTGATTTTATTTTCATAAAGTAGTTCACAGTAATTGATTACATTCAATATTTGAACACCAATCCCACCACCATTACACCTTTCCACCACCATTATTTTGAATTTTCCCACCACCAATCAAGCCTGCCCCACAGGCAGATGCTACATATAATTTATTTTGTATTGCTTGTTATGAATAGCATTAGATGTCTTACCAGAGGCATCTCTACAGTGAGCTGATTAGTTCTGAGATTCATTTGTGAGTCTCTGGATCATGGCCGTTAATGCGCTTAAATGGCCTCTTCTAGGTTTTGTTTGTTTTTAAGTCATAATAAATACTCTAACTTTCCATTTGCAAATTCTAGAAGCCCACAAAAATGGAAATTTTAAATTTTTTTAATTTTTAAAATTACCATATAATTTGAACAGCATTTTATTTTAATGAACTCTGATTCTCCATAAACAAACATTCATAAAGTATGATAATAAAATTTGTGCCAGCAATTTGTGCTGTATTAGTTTTGGAGTCCATCAGTAAAAGGCTTGGAGTCTATCTATTTTATCATTTTGAAACAATTCCTTTCTGTCTTTTATTGTCTGTAATACAATTTAAGAATAATTAAAAAACCAGTGCATGTATTTCTTATCCTCTTATTCACTTGCTGTCAAAGTTGACAAACCCAGAACAAAAGTTTTAAAAGACTATAAATACAATGTAGCCTTGGGACCTGAGCTATAGTACAGTGGATAGGTTATTTGCCTTGCATGCCAGCAACCCAGGTTGAATCTCTGGCATCCCTTACGGTGCCCTAAGCACCACCAGAAGTAATCCCTGAGCACAGAGCCAGGTATGACCCAAACCTACCTGATTTTTTTTTTTTAACCTTAAAAATCTTTCAAGTATTTTATTTTATTTTTATTTTTTTTTTAATTTTTATTAAATCACCATGTGGAAAGTTACAAAGTTCTCAGGTTTATATGTCAGTTATACAATATTCAAACACCCATCCCTTCACCAGTGCCCAAATTCCACCACCAGAAACCCCAGTTTACCCCCCGCCCCCACCCCCTACCCCCTACTGTATAACTAATGAATTTCACTTCATTTTTTCTTTACCTTGATTACATTCCATAATTCAACACAAAACTCACTATAGTTGACATAACTCTCTCTCTCTCTTTTTTTTTCTCTTTTTCCTTTTCCATTTTTTTTTTTTTTTAATTTTTCCCCCTCATCCCCCTTCCTGCGCCTCATAGTATGGTGTACTCCACGCCACGTTGGCCAGCGTGGGGCTTTTGCTTAGCTCATAGTCCAGAGGTGGCTGTTACATTAAGAACCTTCAATATTTCAACAAAAACTTACTGTTATTATTTGGAGTTTCCCCCCCAAGTCTGACCTGTTCAAATGGAACCCTTTCACATTGGTGACAATTATAAATGTTACGTCCGCGCGGTTTTGGATTTCTGTATAAAGTCCTGGGAAAATTCTGCCAGAAATTACATATTTCCTCCGTTAGCCGGCGTGGGGCAAAGGCTTAATTCACAGTCTCCATACATGGGTGCAGGCACTTGCTGGAACCCCAATTCCTAAAGCTGTCTCTGGTTCCCGCTTGTTCCACATCCACCGGCTCTGCAGGGGCATGCCTACCCGATTTTTTAAAAGAACAACTTATTAAAAAAATACAGTGTAGCCTTTAAGAACTTCATAGTTTTGGGATTAGAATATGTTTGATTTATAGGAGCAAATCTCAGAAATGTAATCTCAACATGCAGTCATCTTTAGGGAATTTAGTGAGCTGAGCGGCTCCTTCGCACAGTCTCAGTGGAACTGTCTGTGTAGTCCTTTCTGTATGCAGTGAACATAGGACAATGCTTAGAGACCTGGGCAGAAATTCAGAGGGTTGGGCTTGTTCTTTGCCCATGACCAAGTGTGTGTTCCTGGACCAGTCTCTGAACCTCTCTAAATCTTACCCCTACGTGATCAGTTAGGAACGGCCCATCTCATGCGCCAACCATGTAGTCAAACAAGAGAATCCTGTGAGAATCTTTTGAAAACTATGCCGGGTATCTGTAAGCTCTGTGAAATCACAGATTTTTTTTTTCTATTTTGCTCACTCCGTGATCATTCATTTAAAACAATGACTGAATCATCATATATGTGCATTTATTTATAGAAAGATTATATGCTGTTATAAAAGAACATGCCTTTTCATTTTAAGTAATTGCAGTTCAAGGCTGGAAGAGACTTAGTCCAGATGTTATGTTCCAGATGCCAGTCACCAAGTGGCTCTTTCTGGGGCCACCCTTCCCCTGGCAGGTGTGTTTCACTTAGCTGAAACCTGCTTCCAATGAGAACACATAACAATTCCCCTCCAATTCTTCCTCCACCACACATTCAAAAATTAGTTATCACTTCCCCTTCAACTTTCTTATGTTCATGCTAAATTGAATGTTTTATATTCATAAGCATTATCCACTTCATATCTATAGTTATTAAAATATATACAGGTATAATTTTTAAATAAAACAGAGCCAAACAAGCAGTAAAACATTTATTAAAACATTTATATATACATATATTAAAATTATACATATACATATAAAATTATGTACATATAACATTTTATACATATTAAAGTTATACATATATGCATGCATAGAATTTAATAAAACAGATCCTTTCTGTCACTGTTTTATTTAAAAATTATACCAGCATCCATCTGCTGGTATCTGGTAAAGGTAGACATTGTCTCTGTCATCTGTTGGTAGACATCTGTAAAGTTGTAAATGTAAATGTTAAGTAATCATTAAGGTGCAAGAACTCTGAATTTTAATTTATCTGTGATTATAGAAGACAATACAGCTATCTTTGCAGCAATACTTACAAAGAATCCCTACCTCTGTCTATCAATGATGAGATAATTAATGAATTGTGACATCTATTCAATGAAATATCAGAGCTATTAAAATCTTTAAAAGCTGATGCTTTGGGGCTGTACAGAGAGCTTAATGGGCTGTGCACAAGCTTTGCACTCGGGAGGCCTGGATTTGATCCCTAGTATAAATGATCAGTTTAATACCACCCAGAGTGACCCTGGGCATTAAACCAGGAGTAACTTTGAGAACTAGCAGCTGTGGAGCCCCCTCACAAAAAAAAAGCTGATGTTTATAAAATTATATTGTAACATAGAAAAATACCTACAACATAAAAAGTTTAAGTGGGAGAACAACATACAAATTTATAGGCACCACATAGTTAATATAAAGAGCCGTGTTTTATAGGAGTCACAGTGTGTTTGGTAGAGAAGCTATAGATGGTCTTCTTTTCGATTTTCTATAATGTGCTGATGTTTTTTTTATTTATTTATTTATTGCTTTTTGGGTCACACCTGGCAATGCACAGGGGTTACTCCTGACTGCACTCAGGAATTACTCCTGGCGGTGCTCAGGGGACCATATGGGATGCTGGGAATCGAACCCGGGTCAGCTGCATGCAAGGCAAGCATTCTACCCGCTGTGCTATTGCTCCAGCTCCATGCTGATGCTTTTAAAATAAAATGTTTTACATGAGGCCAAGAGCTAGTACAGTGGCTAGGGTCCGTGGCCTAGCATACTCACAACTTGGGTTCAATTCCTAGAATCACATGATCCCCCATACTGCATGCACCCTAGAGGCTCCCAGCATTGCAGGGGTGGAGGTGTGGGGGGGCCTCCCCAACCCTTAATTGCCCTGGTAGCACCACATTCTTGCACCCTTGCACTGAATCTCCAGCCTGGTTGGCCCAGTACTACTGAGACCTCCAGGACTTCCTGAGTACCACTTAGGAAACCTCCACCCTAAAATATGTTTCACATTTATTTCAGTACTTTCTTCTATACATTTATATGAAAATATAGATGTACACATATCTTCTGCGCATCCACCTCACTATTATCCATCTTCTTCACTATATGTCAGATTCTAAAAGATAAGACATTTTTGGTTTTTTGGTGGGGGACTCAGGAGTAATGAGAATATTACTAGCTATAATTTGGAGAGAAACAGAAGTATGCTAGTGCTCTTAGCACATCAGGGAGTGTTCATGTCCCTGTTAGTAAGTATTTATTTCCTCATCTGTAAAAATAGTGGCAGCCATTCCATAGCATTTTGAGGACTGAATGGGATGTTGTCACAGTGCTTGGCATTCACAGGTAGTAAGCTAAGGATTATTGGCCTCTATTCTAAGATGATGATGATTGTAATAGTGAAATGGGTTGAAATGTGTGCTTTTGTTTGAGTGTGTGCGTGCATGCGTGCGGGTGTGTGTGTGTGTGTGTGTGTGTGTGTGTGTGTGTGTTGTCAAGGAAGGCCAGAAGGAAAGGTGACCAAGAACTGTGGCTGAGAGGTAGGGGAGCCAGCCAAGTTTATCAGGGTTAACCTGTCTGAGGGGAGGAGGGGGGAGGCCAGAACATGCATGGTGTCAAGATACCTGCAGGGATTCCATGAACATAGGTGTGGTGGACCTCCGTTTAAGCACATGATGCTTGGGAATCTCTGAGTTAGACTCTTGACCCTGATGACAAGGGAACAGGATGAACTGAAAGGAGAGGTGAAGTCTCTCTAAGTGCAAACTTCCCCTGAAACAAAGAACAAGGGAAGACAAAGGCAGTGGGGAGGTAGACTCCATGGGAAGTTGATGCCCTGCAGCTTGCTGTCACTGGTAGAGGTGGTCAGGGAGAGAGAGAGAGAGAGAGAGAGAGAGAGAGAGAGAGAGAGAGAGAGAGAGAGAGAGAGAGAGAGAGAGAGAGAGAGAGAAGAGAGAAGAGAGAGAGAAGAGAGAGAAGAGAGCAGAGAGAGAGAAGAGAGAGAAGAGAGCAGAGAGAGAGAGAAGAGAGAGAAGAGAGCAGAGAGAGAGAGAAGAGAGAGAAGAGAGCAGAGAGAGAGAAGAGAGAGAGAGAGGCATTGATGTAAAGAACCACCTGTGGTATCAGTATCAGGCTTCAAATCTGTCTTTTTTACCATTTTGAAACAATTCCTTTCTGCCTTTTATTGGCTGTGATACAATTAAAAGAACAATAAACCAGAACAACTATTTTTCATCCTCTTATTCATTTGCTGTCAGAGTTGATGAGCCCAGAACAAATAAACAAGCTTACTCATGATGGTGTCATAACAAGCAGATAAGAAACCACCAGAAATTCACTCTGAAAATCACAGATTTTATTGGTGTGTGTGTGTGTGTGTGTGTGTGTGTGTGTGTGTGTGTATGTGGTGGTGGTGATCTGGTGGGTATTGGGGAGGAAGAGCCTTCAGCCTTAGAGCCTCTGGCTACAAATTACCACAGGCTATTTTTCCCCCTATGTGTGTGTGTCTTCTCTGTCAGTGTGAAATGTGTTCTGCTTGACATTTCAGAATGTTTCGCAGCTCCATCTTCCTGACTGAATGCCAAACAGCAACTGAAATACATGAGATGTTTTGTCTGCCTGGTGCCACTCTGTGGGTGGAAGTCTATGTAATTCTGCCAGAGGAACCACAAATTCACAGCAATAAGGGAACTCCAAGCAAACACTCAGTCATTGGCAGGGGAGGAAAGGGATCAATGTCCCTAGGAAGTTGGGCTTGTTCATACAAATAGTGTTCTCTGAGAATGCAAGGAATCAATTTTTGCTTTTTATGGATGAAGTCCACCATTACCTTTTCTTACCTTCTCTCCATCATTTCTGCACTCCCCAGCTCTTCTCCTCAAGGAGGGAAAAAATAGAAAAGCTGGTGGGTTTTTCTGTTATCAATGTCTACTAGTTTGTTTTATTTTTTATTTTATTTGATCATCAATTTTCTATTTTATGCAAATTGCAAAAGTTATCAATTTAAAATAGCTGAATAGTATTTCACTGTATAAAGATATATCTTCTTTATCTGATTATCCAACATTTCTTGCAGTCTTGTTGTTTTCATATTTTACCCATTATATAATGTTACAGTAACTTGAAATAACATTTTTTGTGTTAATGTTCTCATATTCTTTGGATAGAGAGCCAGAAGTGGGACTCTTGGATAATATACTGGCTTTATTGCTTTATTTTTAGCTTCTAAGGAAGCTTCACCTTGTTTTCAAACTGGTTGCATTAATTTAGATCCCTAACACTGGTGTGTAAGGCTTCCTATTTATCCATACCCTCACCAACACTTGTTCCTTTAAACATAAGTCATTCTCACAGGTGGATGGTAGAATCTGGCAGTAATTTTTATTTCAATTTCCTTGATAATAAGCCATTTGCCTAATGAACATCTGTATGACCTTTTGAGTAAGAAATTGCCTATTCAATGGGCTGGAGTGATAGTACAGCGGGGAGGCAATTGCCTTGCATGCGGCTGACCTAGGTTTGACCCCCGGCATCCCATATGGTCCCCCAGCACTTCCAGGAGTAATTCCTGAGTGCAGAGCCAGGAGTAACCCCTGAGCATCACCGGGTGTGACCCAAAAAGAAAAAGAAAAAGAAAAAAAAAGAAAGTATCTACTCAAATCTTCTACTAATTTTTTGATTGCGTCATTTTTCTGTCCTTCCTAAGTTATGTGACTTCCTGTATATACCTTAAATATTCACCCTCTATTAAATGTATGTTATATAGAGGCTGAAGTGATAGTACAGCAAATAGGGCATTTGTCTTGCATGCAGCTGATCTGAATTTGATCCCCAATATCCCATATGGTTCCCCAAGAACTGCAAGGAGTGATCCCTTAGCACAGAACCAAGAATATTCCCTGAGCACCATTGAATTTGTCATGAAACCAAAAAAAAAAAAAAAGTATGCTACACAAAGGCCTTTTTTTCCCTTTAGTAACCTGTTATTCTGTTCGGTTTTTATTTTTCTTTGCTGCACAAAAGCTTTTCTGCTCAACATAGTTCCAATTATTTATCATTGTTTCCATGGAAGGAGAAGCTGTTTACTTATATTCAGAAATAATTGTGCTAATTTGAAAAGAGCAGCAGCATAAAGTCATGACAAGGCAATGAGATCCTGTTTGTACAAAAAGTAGCAAATTAAAAGGAGCTACTCTGCGGGGGAGGGAAGAACTTGGTGGGCTGAGCACAAACTTTGCTTGCAGGAGCCCTGGGTTTGAACCCTGCATTGTCCCCCGAGCCAAGAGAAAGCCCCAAGCATCACTGGGTGTGACATGAAAACCAAAGAAAAGACAAAAGGTGACAACTCTGAAATCACATTGACAAAAAGGTGGAGAACTACCACTGCTAAAAATTTGGAGAGATTTGCAGCTTGAAGGTGGCCAACAATAACCTGTGTTCCTCACATATTAGAAGCTACTGGATTTGGGTGAATACTAGCCTTCTACAGGGCTGGAGTGATAGCACAGCGGGTAGGGCGTTTGCCTTGCACGCGGCTGACCCGGGTTCGAATCCCAGCATCCCATATGGTCCCCTGAGCACCGCCAGGGGTAATTCCTGAGTGCATGAGCCAGGAATGACCCCTGTGCATTGCCGGGTGTGACCCAAAAAGCAAAAAAAAAAAAATAATAGCCTTCTATAAATCTTCTGAAACCTTGAGCGGGAGGAAATTATAACACTTACGTGAGTTGCGCTTTCTGCTCCCTTAGATAACTTGTTATAGTGGATGCAGTATGTTGGTTGTGGGCATGTGTTATGACTAAGAAATTTTGCTTTCCTTTTGAATGCCGATAGCTTTATCCTGACCTCTGAAAAAATTGATGAGCTTACAAAGCTAAATTGTGCTCCCGGGTTACTTCTGGTACTCCTGGTGGTGCTCAAGGGACCATGTATAGCAATGTCTTCAGTTCCTGTCATCTTGCTGATTTTAACACAAGGAAACAATATTCATTTTTGTGTGTGTGGGGTGGGGTAGCACACCAGCAATATTCAGGGTTTACTCTTGCCTCTGTGCTTAGGCATTACTCTTGGTAATGAGCAGGGGACCCCCTGGGATGTCGGGGATCAAACTCGGGTCAGCAGCATGCAAGCAAGTGCCCTACCTGCTCTACCTTTGCTCTGGCCCAACACGGTCAACGTTTTCTTGCTCATAATTTCCTTCCTGGAAATTGTTGAACTCACTGAAATACTGCCAAGTCCTCCTCACTCAGACACATTAGCTATTTGAAATGTGTCTTTCTCTGAGGCAAGTCTGCCTTTTGCTGCTTCCTACTGGGCACTTTGGCATGAATCCTAACCAACTAGTGAATAAATAGAAGTGCCCCAGGTAGAGCCAACCCCAAAGCCCCACCTTCAGATCCTGAAGGCTGCCAGTCAGCTCATTGCCAGCAGGCCATGCCAGATCCCACACTCCTTCAGTTCCTCTCAATTTGTTTCCCACATATGTCCCTCACCTCAGCTGTAGATTTTAAAATGCCTCTGGCTATTTTCCCAGTTTATTCTGTTTCCAAATTCTTCTTATATAGATTCTTGGAATAATCCTTGCTACCTTTCATTGTTATTTATCTTTCTCATAAAATATTTCTTAACTAGATATTACCAAATGTTACATATACAAATACGTTCTATGAACATAATGGAATATCTCTCCTGTCTTAAGTATTCACCGTCCCCTTCTCAATAGTTCCCCATCCCCAGTTGGGCCCAGGATAAAGCCAGGTACACACCATAGAATATACGTGATTTAGTGGATCAAAAGACAATTCAGATTTTTTGGCTTCTATCAGTTATCTTGTCATCCACTGTTGGTGGGAATGTCATCTGGTTCAACCTCTATGGAAAGCAATATGGAGATATCTCAAAATTTTTAAAAAAAATCCCACTACAAATAGAAGTTCTGCATGATCCAGAAATACCACTTCTTGATAACTATTCCCAAGACAAAAAAAGACTAATCCAAAAGTATATATACATGCCTATGTTCATAACTACATTTAGTGCAACAGCCAGGATATGGGAACAACCCAAATGCCCAACTGTAGATGAATGGATCAAGAGGTTGTGGTATATATGGAATACTATGCAGCTCTAAGAAAGAACAAAATCATGTAATCTGCAACAACATGAATGAAACTGAAGAATATCATGCTGAGTGAAGTCAGTCAGAATGAAAGGGACAGATACAGCATGATCTCTCTCATACACAGTGAGGTAGCAACAAAGATCCAAGGCAATATAAGGAGACAATTGACCCATACAACTGAGTTTGGGAGGGGTAAGAGGGCACAGAGATGCTTTTCTTGGGGAAAGGAGATAAATACTATGGTGATGGGTGTGGTGTTGGAATTATGTTCATAAGAAACCATTATTAATAGTATTCAAAGCAAAAAATAATTTTTTTAAAGATCCATTTTACTTGAAACAAATACGTGAATAAACATAAAATAGAATGATTCTTTCGATTCTGCATCCCTTTCATGTATTTGACAAGTGCAATGTTATTGTGCCTACTAAGTGTCAGGAGCAGGTGCTTTTACTTGAGGGAGACAGGAAGTTGCTGGTGGTGAGTGGGTTCTGAGTATAATAAACATCAGGCTGCAGCTTCCTAATGGAAGAACAGGATTAGTGCCTGGAACAGACCACCTTTCTGTATGCTTATGTGGCCTTGGGGACAGAGAGTGGTCTGGATTTCAGTCTCCTGATTACCTGAGCTTCCTCAGACCCGTACAAAGGTCCTTAGCAGAGCCCCTCATTGCCCCATCCCAGCTTTCTGAACATCCTATAGGGCAGTGCTTACTCCCTTACCAATTGAACCTGACCTCAGTTCCCACCGTATTACCTCATGGCAAAGGAAAATGGGTTGTGGTTCTTAATCATGTGACCTTAGGCCTTAGCTATCAGCAATTTCTCTACCTCTTCTGTTCATTCATCTCCTGGTTCATTACTTGTTCTTTTGCTGACTTCCAGGTTTGTGTTCTGGGTTTCTGTTATCAGCCCCCTTGTACTTTCACTTCATGTTCTCAGAGCTTTAATCACATATGGATCCCAATTTTTATTTATTTATTTCTGTTTTGGTTTGGGGCCCACACTTGCAGTGTTCAGGGATCACTCCTGGCAAAGAGTTAGCGGATAGCATGTGAGGCTGGATATTAAGTCCAGGTAGGCTGTGTGCAAGGCAAGCACTTTACACGCTGTGCTATTTTTCCACACCCCCACCCTCAAACCCCTACCAGGTTACAATTCCAATATTCTTAAGTCTGGTCTCCTGGGCATGTGGCCAATGAAATATCTTAGTTGACATTTTACACTGGTCACCACAATGAATTGTTTTTTAAAAATTGTCTTTGCATTTTGAATATGTGATCTCTACATCCATCCATTTGTTAGGACTACCATAGAAAAATATTACGTCGATGGCTTAAGTACAGACTTTGTTACCTCACAGTTCTGGAGTCTGGAAGCTCAATAACAAAGGTTCTAGTATGGTTGGTTTTTGCTGAGGGCCCTAATGAAGAACATTGAAGCTATGTTTTAGGACAATAACATACTAACAATAACAAAATATGGATGGAATGTTTTCTAGTTTGTTTTACATATCAAGCAGATCTATGGACAACTAGGAACAGCCTATCTCTATAAACTCTAAAATGATAAGTGTTATAAGAAAGGGATCAGATTCTAGAATAAGAGTTCATTTGTCAGGCCAGATATGGAGACCATAGCCTTGAATATATGAAGCCCTTGGTTGAATCTTCAGTTCATTTACTACAGGGCAGTGAGGTGGGCTTCATGGAAGAAGCAGCATTTGAGATGTCCCTTGAAAAAAAAGGAGGGAGGTACTGCTGGTCCCAGGGAAAGGGTGAAGAGAAAGGATTCAATCATGGAAAGACATAGAGATCAAGGGAATGAGACAGAGAGGCAAGGGAAATGGGTGATCTGCCATCTTATTGATGAAGTTGCTCCCGCCACATGCTGCAGTTTCTATGGAATGACTGGTCAGTGGCCTTTCCCGCTTACCGCCTTGTTCTCTGCCTCACGAATCCTTGGCCTCCTGTCCTTTCGGACCATCTGATTCAGAGAGCTCAGGCAGAATCTCTGATGAGCCGTGCCACACCCTGACCTGCCTTCATCTCAGACTCTCTTCCATGATGATGCGCTGATCCCAGGAAGAATCTGCAGCTGGAATCAATGTGCAGCTTTGGGGAAGGGCTGAAGACTCGTCACACCAGGGGCCAAGTCGGAGTATTTGATTAAATACTTCGAATTAAAAGTTCTTTGAATTAAACTGCCTGTGTGTGTGAAACAGAAGGATCCATGCACAGTTGTAAAGATGATTGGCACCATATTTAATTTTTCACAATAACAAGACTCATTTTCCAGACTTAATGAGCCAGCTGTCATTTCCGGGAAGCTGATTCTGGCACCAGACGACTGAGTCTTCCCCCTTCTCGCCCCTCCCCTCCCCCCACCAGCAATCTCTGTGGGCTGCGAACGCTGTAGGGCCCTTGCAAAGTGGTGTTGTGGGAATCAGGGTGCTAGGGTTCCCCCCCACCCTCCACACACACACATGCATTCTGAGCTCCAAGGGAAGTTTCTCCCCTTAATAAGAGATGACCTTGGGCAATGCACTTTTACTTCCTAAGCCACAGTCACTTCTCCATGAAATGGAAATAACAGTGCCTGTGAGTGGAAGTGACCCTTACTGTTGAGAAGAGAGCAGTGTAGGGGACAGCAAGTGTGTTCTCTCTAGATGGCTGTGCGGCTCACCACCTAGCTCACCTTCCATTCTTCACCTGAAAACCAGCTAGGCCAGCCACCTTTTCTCAGTCCTTGGCACCACACAAGGACTGAGCACTAAACGAAGACCAAACTTCACCTGCCCACTGGACCGCCCTGTACACTAGTAGTAGAAGCGCAACGATGGGCAAGGCCGTAGACCTTCTTCCACCAGCAGATATGCAGTGGCCAGCAGACTGGCGGTCAGAGATCAGTGACAGGCCCCTCTTGGGTTTAAACCCGGGGGCTGCTCTGCCTGGGTTACCTGCCCCTTCCTTGCAGGCCTGGCTGTTGCATGCACCGCAGAGGCCTCCTTGCTGGTTTCCCTCTGCTCGGTTTCTGACGGTTCCCAAGGATGCAAGTGCGCAGTCTGCAGGCCCAGACCTGAGGGGCTGCCCTGGGACCGGGGACTCCGCAGACACTCCCTGGAGAAGGGAGTGAGCCAAGTCAGCTGGCTGGAAACCAAGAGTCCTGTCTGGGGGCATTTCGCTCGGCCCGGGGCCAGGTCCCAGGGCGTGGAGGAAGAAGTGACTGTATGGTCGGAATTTAAGCCGTGCAGGATGGAGTCACCCCTCCCAACCTCCCCGCGGGCTCCTACGTGAACTTAAGCCCAATCCTGCGAAACGACCGCGAACCTCCCCCACCCCGGCTCCCCCGCTTCCCGCCAGAGCATCATCTCAAGCAGCCCCTGGCGCGGCCGGTTCCACGCAGCACGCGGGGCTTGCGGGCTGGGGGCGGGGGGCTGGTCCCCGGCCCCCACTAAGGGAGGTCGGGAGCGCGCCTGGGCCCGGCCGCAGCCTGGAGCACCGGCCGCGGCGTTCACGCACCTGGGAGCAGCGGCCCCGCAGCCCCTCGCGCCGGCGGGTAACCGCGGGCGGGGACAGATCCCGGGGTGGAGGTGGGGGAAGGGGGGTGGAGACAGATCCCGGGTGCGGGCACAGCTCCCGGGCTAGGACAGATCACTGGTCCCGGTAGGGGAGAGATCTCGGGCGGGGACAGATTCTGGAGCGGGCGCGTGGGACAGATCGGGGCGCGGGGACAGATCCCGGGCTCTTGCTGCTCCGGCGCTGGAGCGGAGCGCTAGGTTTGGGGATTTTCGGTCAGGGTCTGCAGTAGGACTCAGCCGCCCTCAGAGACCCGCTGGTACATCCCAGGGACGCGGGGGTGCGGCCCGAGGCGGCGGAGGACGCAGCGAACGGCAGCAGGCGGGGTCCTCGCCCAGGGCCCCCGCAGTGCTGGTGCCCGCAAGCAGCGCGGCCGGACCGTTCCTTCATCCTGTGGCCACCGCGCGTTAGAGGCAAGTATCCGTCCCGTCCGTCCTGCCGGGTCCCTGACATTAACAGAGAGAAGGAGGCGCAGCGTTGGAAACTTGTTTGGGGATCCGTGAGATAATACAGCGGGTAGGACGCTTGCCTTGCATGTGGCTGACCCTTGTTCAGTCTCCAGCACCCAATATGGTCCTCCGAGCCCCGCTGGGAGTGAATCCTGAGCACTGGGCCACTGGTAAGCCCTGAGCATTGTCGGTGTGGCCTCCCCTTACCCCCCCCCCCCACCAATTCTAATTTGGTGGCTTTATGGTGCCTGCAGCAGTTTAGGTGGCTGTCGATGGTGGTGGTGGTGGTGATGGTGGTGTGGGGAGGAGAATCCCAGTTAGGCCTCTAGATCTAGCCTGATAATGGTGTCAGAAAGCAAAGGAAGGGTGGAGACTGTGACCTTGTTAGTCTTGATGAATGAATGAATGTTAATTCTCAGGACAGTTCCAAAGCTAAGCGTAATGCTTCCTGTGTGCACATGGAGAAAATGAAGGTGAGGTATTAAAGGTACAAACCTAGTCGTGTAGATAGTGGGAAGTGAGGATTCAGAAAGGGAGCCTTGGAACCCGAGTCCCTATGATCCACCCATGGGTACATCCCAGAAAGCACCCAGCCCCGGGAGGAGGAGGGACAGAGTTTGTTCTAACGAGTACCATCACCCAGTTTCATGGGCAATGAAATGATACTAATCGGTGACCACAGTAAGTAAACTTGCTTCTAGCTTATTCCTTTCCTTCTGGTGATACTCAGGGAACCATGGGCCATGCAGGGGATGAAACCGGGTCTTTGGAGAGTAAGGCAAGTAACTTTGCTTGTTGGGGACTTCACAGTGATTGTAGTACTTGAGCAGAACAATCATGGGGTATGATCAAGAGTGTGTCTAAGTCTTAGTAGCATCCTTTGCTTGCCCATGTGGACAGTATCCACACCCCCCCCAGTCCCCTTACTTCCTGGTGCTGAAACTATCCTGGGAATCTCTAGTAGCCTTTTGTGCAACTGGGGGACACTTTCTGCTTTTCACTTAAAGGAGGTAGAAGGTAGATTTCCAGAGGAATGTTGAGTGATTTTTGAGGGGGAGGGGCCACAAACTGTTGCTCAGGGGTTGTTCAGTGTTGCTCAGGGGCTACTTGCTTGGTGCTTGGTGCTTGAGGGTCATTCCTGGAGGTGTTGAAGAATCAGATGGTACGAGGGATTGAATCTGCCCTCCTACAAGCAAAGCATGTGCTCCAGGCTGTTGAGCTTCCTCTTCTTGCCACCCGAGTAATTTTTTTTTCTGTTTAAGGGGAAACAGACCAGCCAGAGCAATAGTACAGTGGGTAGGGTGCTTGCTTTGCATACAGCAGACCCAGATTCTATCCCTGGCAACACATATGGTCCCTTGAACCTCTCAAGAGGATCCCTGAGCACAGAACCAGATGTAAGTGTTGGGCGTTTGGCCACCAAAATGGGGGTGGGGGGGAGGGGTGAGACAGACCCAAAATATTTGTGAACCTCTTGCTGAAGGGTAGGGATGATGAATCCACTGAATTCATTTTAAGGGGCAGTGAAAGAGAAAAATTAAAATGGCATTTTATCATATCCCCAAAGTGGCAGCTCAGGGTGTATAGGTTGTACAATTGTGCGTGGCTTGTATAGTAAAGAATAATAGTTTCTTTCTCTTGATTTTACATAAACTTCAGACAAAAGAACATTTGGAGGTGGGTGTCTGAGGAAAGATAGTCTGGACTTTCTCAGTAGCCCAGGAGTTAGGCTCAGGGAGACCAGCTCATTCACCAAAAACTTGACCAGCTCATTCACCAAAAATTTTTGAAAGAAAATGTAAATTTACCTAGGTTGGTTTCCAAGTGTACATTGAGATGTCATTTCATTCATAGTTAAAAACAACTTCTCAATAATGGCGTTCTCTTCAGACTATGTCTTCAGAGACTTGCCTTCAGACATTCCCAAGAAGAGGGGCTATGTTTAAGATTTTATTATTTGGGGGAACCAGCCATCACACAGGGTGGTCACATTATTTTTGGCTCATTTCAGGGCACAAAGTGATTTTTCCCCTTGATTGGCATGAGAAGTATTTAGTTCCATTGAAAAGAGAGGAAAGTATATGTTTTGAACTTCTTGCTTGCAAATGAGATTTTTTTCAGTCCATTATTATTATGTTGCTGAAATAGGCTCTCTTACCAAAATCTGTGCAGTTTTCAACATGACAAAATGATTAGTAAATTTCATAACCTTTCAAGCAAAATAATTCTTCTC
Organism: Sorex araneus; assembly: GCF_027595985.1. Taxonomy (NCBI): domain Eukaryota; kingdom Metazoa; phylum Chordata; class Mammalia; order Eulipotyphla; family Soricidae; genus Sorex; species Sorex araneus. Next base: position 111,363,459 of record NC_073305.1, read on the forward strand.
AAAGGTACATTTGCTTCCTCAGGAGTGTCCTTGATAACATCATAAACAACTTAGGCACTGCTGCTTCTGAGAAGCACCCTGAAGCCACCTGGTTAATTAAGAAAGGAAAATTAGACAGGAGAGATAGTACAGCACGTACTATCAGGAGAGATCCTTGAGCACAGAGCCAGGGCCAAGCCCTGAGCACTGCTGAGTATGGCCCCCAAACAAAAACAATTTTAAAAGTGAATTTAGGAGATGAGTGAGACTATGATTGTGAACATCACCTATTTTTCTGTAAGCTGTTGCTCAGATTTCCCCCACAAAATTAATTTTTGTCTCCTATAAATAAAAGGGGTAGAAGAAGAGAAAGAAACAAAAATTAGAATGAAGGTCTAACAGTTTGGAAACTATCCTTTGAAGAGTAAGCCTACCTAAGCGATACCAGTGCTACTTTAAAATCTCCTTTAAGGAATACCCTGCCACAGTGGCAGGGAAGGGGTGGGGGGAGATGGGATTGGGGGGGTGGGAGGGATGTTGGGTTTATTTGTGGTGGAGAATGGGCACTGGTGAAAGGGTGGGTTTTCGAACTTTGTATGAGGGAAACATGAGCACGAAAATGTATAAATCTGTAACTGTACCCTCACTGTGACTCACTAATAAATAAATTTAAAAAATTAAAATAAAAAAATAAAATCTCCTTTAAGTGTGAATATGCTGCACGAGCCCACGTGCTGCTTGTGCTCACCTGGCCAAGCACAAGTGGTACCTGAGCACATGTGTCGCCCACATCTCCCCTCTTGAGATGTGTACTTTCATGCTTTCATGTCTAATGCTGGGATGTAATTAGGGGCCTCTCTCCACCATTGGAGAACCCTTCATTCTCTCTTGAGAGCGTTACTCTCTCTTTCACCCTTTCTCCCTCCACACCTTAAAACTCTCCAAATAAAATATGTTTTACTTCAAAAAAAAAGCTCCTTTAAATTTTAACAGGAGAGGAGAGTTTTGTTTCCGGTTGTCTAGAGCAGAAGGGAGGCTGACAGAAGCAAGTTGATATTTCTCTTGAAGTATTCATTGAAAATTTCTGTTTACTCTGCAAAATATGCATTCCTATTTAATGTAAAAGTTATTTCTTCAAGTCTGCTCTTAAAACTGATGGTCCAGGAGGACAAAGCAGATGTGCACTGAAATTGGGCTATTTTGGGTCAGAAAGAGAGAGAGAGAGAGAGAGAGAGAGAGAGAGAGAGAGAGAGAGAGAGAGAGAGAGAGAGAGATTGCACTCATCTGTGGAATATAAAGTAACAGAATGGGAGACTAACATCCAAGAGTAGTAGAAAAAAAGACCAGGAGGTTTGCCCCACAGCTTAGAAACTGGCCTCACACGCTGGGGGAAAAGGCAGCTCAGATAGAGAAGGGAACACCAAGTGGAGGATCTTGGGAGGACCCATTCAGGTTGAAAGATGCATGCCAAAAAGTAGACTATAGACTGAACATGATGGCCACTCAATATCTCTATTGCAAACTACAACACCCAAATGGTGAGAGAATAAGGGGAAATTCCCTGCCATAGAGGCAGGGTGGGGTGGTGGGGGATGGGATAGGGATGGTGGGAGGGATATTGGGAACACTGGTAGAGGTTCTAAGTAAAAATTTTTTTTAAAAGAAAAAATTTTTAGGGGCTGGAGCAATAGCACAGCAGGTAGGGCATTTGCCTTGCACGTGGCCGACCTGGGTTCGATACCCAGCATCCTATATGGTCCCCTGAGCACCACTAGGAGTAATTCCTGAGTGCATGAGCCAGGAATAACACCTGTGCATCGCTGGGTATGACCCAAAAAGCCAAAAGAAAAAAAAAAGAAAAAAAGTTTAAAAAAATAAATTGGCCTATTTTGCATCCTAAGTCCCAGAAACTATGGAGGCTGAACTTACTTTCTGGCCCTTTCTGACTCTCTGCTGGTCACTTTGTTCTTCCCTGCAAGCCTCCCCTCCTCCTGGAGCCAGGCTTCCTTTGCATTACACACTAGAATCCAGGATTCTACTGCTAAGGGTGGTAGTGGGAGAGTGGGAGGAGGGGGGTGGAGAAATCAGAAAGGACACCACCCTTGTCTAAGAATCCCAGACCTTCGAGGATCATAGAAGCATCTGGAATTTTAGCTACTGTTCTGTGTCTAGCGATTAGCTAAGCCTTGCTTGAGTTCACTCTCTATGCTGGGGAACAGTGGTTAAAATATCTGATTCCACTCCTTTCTTTCTCAAAGTAATGATTCAGCTCCAGGTTATAAAGACTAGTGTGAGCCTCTCAGAGAACTAAATACTCTTGTTTGTCAAATAATACCAAAATAAGTTAAGATATAGTCAGTCTTACTTTCTGTAGTAGTAATTGTGCCAAGAGTTTTAAAAATGGGAATTAAAATGGGAAACGTGGTAGATTTGCTAAACTACTAAACAACAGATCACCAGGCCATGATACTTTATAACAGCAATGATATATATCAGGCTGAGGCTCCAGTGAGAGGCAAAACCAGATTCCAGGTCTTTATAAGATCCTTTGATTTCTGTTCTCCTTCTTGAAACTGTAAATTTAAGTAACCCATGTGACTGGGGTCTAGGAGAAGAGAGAGAGCCCTTCAGAGCTAATAGTTCCTCACTGGAAGGGGTGACTAAGCCCTTCACCCAAGGCAGATATGATCCTGGAGTTAAGATATAGGCACAAGAGTGGGCAAAGGCTCAGAGAGCCCTTTTTTGAGGCTTCTCCCTGAGGTTTCAAGCCAGAACCATCTTGAGCCATCTTGAAGAATGTTGCACCCGCTGTTTAGGTTATCAGTCAGGCTTTCATGTTGCTATTTAATTTTAATTTTTCCCCCTTTTTTTGGTGGGTTTTGAAGCCACACAAGGTGGTGTTCAGGGTTTACTCCTGGCTCTGCACTCAGGAATCACTCCTGGTGTGCCTCAGGGAGTCATATGTGGTGTCATGGATCAAATCCAGGCAAGCCACTTGCAAAGCAAGCACCTTACCCATTGTACTGATTTTCTACCTTTGTGTTGCTTTTTAAACCTGTGCATGTGAATATGTGTGTGAGTAAGTTTGTATGTGCAGAAGTATTTGAAAGGATGAAGTTCAGTGGAAAGAGGCTAGTTCCAAATATAATCCTGAATACTTTGTGGGTACAGACCTTGACTTTTTGGCCTCCACGGAATCCTTCAAAGTCAACTTGTACTGTTTAAAATTCTTGTTGGACTGTGTTGACCCAGGCTAATTTTAGTATATTCCAAACTAGTGCTCTTTCTCCTAAAGGCAATGTTGATGAGAATATAATAAATATCTTTGTTAACGATGGCATCTAGCTGGACAGATTAATTACACTTTAAAAATGTTTTCTAAAAATATATTTGGTGTTTAGTTATAGGAAGAGTGATTGGTATCAAATAAGTCATTTTAAATAGAGCTTCTGGGGCAATTTTTCAACTTATTAAAGAGAACATTGGTTTTTAAATTTTAATCTCAACAGCGGTATTAGTTTGCTAAAGCTGCCATGGCAAAACACTGAAGATTAAGTGGCTCAAAGAACAGAAATTTATTTTCTCATAGGTCTGGCTAATAGAAGAACCTGAACAGGGCATAAGTAAGGGCCATAAATAAAGGTTTTATTCCAGACTCTTTTCTTGGCTTGAAATGATTGTCCTCTTGCCACCTGTTCGCCTGGTCATCCTTTATTCCTTTGCGTGCCAAAGTATATCTGAGAGGGACACAGTTCTCTGTGGGATGAGGTGTGTGCTGCTGACTCTGGTGATTTCCACTGTGCTCCAGAGCCTAGTCTGGCCCCGATCTGTGACTGATTTCCCTTCTCAATTCAGTCAGTTACAGCTCAAAGTATAGAGGTTAAGACTTATAGTGGTCCACTGTATACCAACACTCAATCCTCTGGCCCTTACCCAAGATTTCTTGGATCCAGGGAAAGACCTTCACTTTCTTTAATGCACTGGGTTTTTCAAAAATCACACTGGTTGTGCTGAAAGACTCCTCCTGGGTTGGTGCTTGGGGAAATGCGGTGTTGGGGAATCCGGCACGCAGCATATATATCAACCCTTTAAAGTAGCTCCTCCACCCAGCACTAGCTGTTGAGTGAATGCATCCCAAACCACTCCCACAGATTGTCATAAGATGGGCAATGGGGAAATGTTTAGGTGAGGGGCCAGAGAGATAGAACAGGGGCTGAGGCACATAGTTAAGGGTCTCTGCTTGATGCACAGGCACTGCAGTCACTGGAAGGAAGAGTACCCATGGGTGTGGAGATAGCATATGTCAGTTTGATCTCTGGCACTGCTTTGTCTCCAACATCAATGTGTGTAGCCCTGCAGGCCACAGGCACATCCAGGTGTGGTTCTGGGGGCTCCTAAGTACCATGGGGGTGGCCTGGGTACCCTCAGCACTACTCACATCCTCTGGCACACACATTGAATCACCAGTTGATTGACCAAGTAATGCTGGGAGGATCCTGGGCCCCCCTAAGCACTGCTTGGAAGCCCCCTCCAAAGAGAAGAGTTCGGTGAAATTGGAGAACAAAAACCTTGGTGATATTTCTTTCTGACTGGATTCCCTGAGAGAGACACTTTCAACCTGGTGACCTGGTATTTTTCTGTATATCCTAATTTTTTAGTGTCTGGTTTGGTTAGGCCTTCACCCTTAAGGTCTCACTTTAACTTCATTACCATTTTTAAAACCTGTCTACAAATTGCAGGCACACATTAAGGTGTTTGCATGAGAGTTTTAGCATAAGCACTTTGGAGAATGCAATACAGCTTTTTGTTGTACCTTCTCCATATTACACATATATACACACACATCCCACATACACAATTAAAAACTTTTTAATCACATATAATTTTTGCAAAAAGACATATCACTTAGTGTGTGATACCAGTGGAAAGCAACTTGGTATTTTATTAAGTTGCAGAACCATAGATCTGGGAGGAAGTTGGGTCCCTATTCATCTTTTTCCTTAGCTTATAGAGAGTATTTAATCATTTCTGGTACCATCATGTCATCACAGTGGGCAGCGGCAGTGTAATGTAGAAATGCATGAAAATTTCTACTTGCTTGCTGAAAAATACTGATTTCAGATAGCTTGTTCTGTTTTCTTGTGGAGAACTGCCTTTATTTAAGATTATATCTCTCCCATTTGAAAGGCACAAAAATGGCTTTTTGTCTAGAAAATGATCACTACTAATGGAGTTATTTTCAAAAACGTTCCTTATTTGGCAAAATTAAAATGTTGGTAGACTTATTTCAGATCATAAAATTTAGCTGATCTCATTCTGAAAACATTCTATAGAGATGAGAGGAACCATTTTATGAGATGAAGGTGCTTCCTTTTTGTCAGGAAGCTACTGACTTTAAATGGAATTGATGAGAAGGCTCTGAAACCTCTACAACTTATAAGCCTCTGCTAAAATGAGGTGTGCTAATAAAAACATAAAGTAGAACATATCAAAAGGAGAGTTTGGGAAGCCATCAGGGTATTTCTTGGGTGGTTAGAGTACTGTACCCTGCTTTCTTTGTAAAAAACTGATATAAAATCTGTAATGATTAGGCCAAAATAGAGGTTGATATCCTGGGAAGCATATCCACTTTTGAAGCCTGAGAATTGAAGAGAAAGTAGATAGAATGTAATTGCTAATATTGATCTCAAATCTGTTGTGGAGGAAAGGAAGTGTCCCTCCATCTCTCTAGTTTCTTCTTGGGGTTCATTGAGACATTAAATCAACATTGACAAGATTTGTAGGAGAAAAAAATGTTATTATACTTACGTGGATAATCTACACAGATTGGGATTTCAGTGGAGAAAATGATCACAATAAGGGTATATATCTTGAGTCAGGGGATGGAACTGAGCCAAGACACTACAAGGAGAGAGGAAGAAGGGTCATGATAAGGACCAGATGCTTTGTGATTAGATGTTTGCCCTGCCTTATAGACAGTTTTCTCCAATAGAAAACTGTACTTTCAGGGCCAGAAAGTACAATGGGTACAACAAAAGGTGCTTGCCTTGCATCCAACTGATCCTGTTTAGATCTGCCACACTACATATGGTTCCCCTGCCAGGAGTGATCCCTGAGCACTTCTGAGTAAGAAGAAGAAGGAAAAAGGAAGGAAGGAAGGAAGGAAGGAAGGAAGGAAGGAAGGAAGGAAGGAAGGAAGGAAGGAAGGAAGGAAGGAAGGAAGGAAGGGAGGGGAGGAGGGAGGGAGGGAGGGAGGAAGGAAAGAAGGGAGGGAGGGAGGGAAGGAGAAATGTTTATTTCTGGTATAAGTCCCTCAACTTTTATTCCTGTAGGAAGTTAAAGGAGTGGTAAAATTTCCCCATGATGAGCCCAAAAGGCTGAGTTGATCTCACCTTGAAATAATCCACATGCCAAAGTGTTAAGTATTTTTTTAAATTATTTTTTTAAAATTTGGTTACTGTGAAATTACAAAGTTATTGATGATTGGGTCCCAGGCACACAGTGTTTCAACACTGCTCCCTTTAGGGGTGCCCCAAAGTGTTAAGTCTTAGCAAAGCTTATTGTGAACATCTTAGGGAAGACTTTCTTCAGGTTTCATCATACAATTGATCAATGCGGGGTTTTGGATCTATGATACCGTGGAGTGCCTTTCTGGCTCAATTGTCTGGTGTGTGTGTGTGTGTGTGTGTGTGTATGTGTGTGTGTATGTGTACATATACATATGCACATGCATGTACACACATACATACTAATTTTTCAAGATTTATGGCATAATCTGGGTTTCTTTTTTAAAAATGATTCATTTATTATTTATTTGGGGGGGCTGTTTTGAGCCACCTCCAGCAGTGTTCAGGAGCTACTCCTGGCTCTGCTCAGGAATCATTCTTGACTGTGCTTGCATTAAGAGCCTCAACTCTTGGACTAGCTCTCCAGCCCTTGATCTCTCCTTTTTTTCTTTTGCTTTTTTGGGTCACACCTGGCAATGCACAGGGGTTACTCCTGGCTCTGCACTCAGGAACCACCCCTGGACGTGCTCAGGGAACCATTTGGGATGCTGGGAATCGAACCCGGGTCGGCCGCGTGCAAGGCAAATGCCCTACCCGCTGTGCTATTGCTCCAGCCCCCCTTGATCTCTCCTTTTGTGCTAGTTCCATGTCTGAGTTGGCCGTCTCTAGTAAAAGGCCTGTTTGGACAGGAAGTAAAGGCAGTCTTATTTAACGGTAATAGCCCCTCTGGCACATATTCTGATCATGACCTCATTGGGAATTGATGAAGGGTCCTTATACTCCTCAGAGGAGATTCCATGTCTGTACCTCTCTCTAAATGTGGAGTTAGAGAGAAGATCTTAGCTTATCTTTAAAAAGAAAAGCAGGGTGGGTTGGGATGGGGACTGGAGGTTTTCTTCAGTGGTAGTCTTGCACATGCCAGCCCCTGAGTTCAGTCCTCAGCACTGAAAAAATAGAATCCAAGAAGGAAAGAAAGTGTGTATTCAGGATTCAGGAGTTGTATGGGAAAAAATGAATATAAATTGCAGAGGTGGCCCTGTTTACACAGCCATGCAATGTGTCTGGGCTTGCTAATTACACTTCCTCTGCTTGAGTTGGAGCTGCGGCACACCCCCTTACCCTGCCCTGCCCCTCCCTCCCCCCCTCAATAATCTAACCCGTGCACACTTGAGGTAAGAAAAAATGGCGTTTCCAGGGTGAGTTTCTGGTGCAGCAGGAATTTTTCTTCATTGCTTTTGGTAAAGGTGCTTTTAGTGGCTCAGAGAGCAGTTCCTCTCTGCTGTTCCAAAAAGCTTGTTTAGAAAGTTGCCTCTGAGGAAGTTATTTTTAATGATGCTGCTATTACAGAGAACTCCATCAGAAGAGAACCTCGAGTGGGGGTGGGGGCGCTCAGGAGCTGCGGAGCCTCCCAAGGCAGCTGCCCGCAGCACTCTGCATTTCCTGTTTGCTGTTCCACAGAGAGCAGCTGCTTTCTTTTCAGCACCCTGGTGAGTACGCCTGTGCCAGACCAAGTCTTCCTCGCGGTGTGGTGTGGCCCAGATGTTCACTCACCACTGCAGTGAGAATGTCTGATACTGGGGGCTGCCTCCCAGAGAGACTGGCAGTTTCTAAATGATGGAATGGTGTCAGCTTAGATTTGTGCAGAGCTCAGAAAGGCAGCCTGGGCTTTGCTAATGGACTTTATACAGCATGATGTCTTGGCACAGCCCTCTCTTGGTTGTTCATCCACATGCATTTGATGCTTTCAGCCAATTTATTTGAAACTTGAATGAAAAAAAGTATTGTGGATGTTTTCAAGGGTGCTAGGCATTTACAAGGCTAGGACAGAAGTTCTGTCCTTCAAACTTATTTTGGGGGATGAAGGAGGGAGAAGAAATGGCTGGTGAAACCAAACCCCTCATCTTCGCTAAAGGCTATCCAAATTCTGACTGCAGGGCTGGAAAAGGGAGCTAGGCAGGTAGGGGCTAGTTCACGTTTTGTCCTGTGGTCTTGGTACTCTTCTGATCAGCTGGCTCTGCACCTCACTCTTGTCTCTAGGTGTCTCAACTCTCTCCCTTTGTTTAGTTTACTTGGGGGAGGCTCATTGGAAAGTGCTCAGGGATTACTCCTGGCTCTGTGCTCCGGGATCACTGCTGGTGAAAGCTCAGGTGCTGAGGGTCAATCTCTGGTTAGCAATGGGCAAGGAAAGCATCCTATCCATTGTAACATCTCTGTGGGCCCTGTCTCTTGGCACTTGCCACTTTCATTGCGATCTGGTATTGCATCTCCATCCTCAAAACTTTCCTTTATGTGACTAGGCCTAGTGTAAGGGAGAGAAAAAGAAGGAATGAAAAAGGTCCATTTCAAGTGGGGTATGTTCTCACTGTTACTTGCTATCTGACTCACAGGTACATTCTTTTTGCTGCTGCCGACCAGCTCTCTGCAAGGTTTGTGTTTACGCTTCTTCCTGACCTGGGAGAATGATTGGATGACCTGCTGGTCCCAGGGGCATGGGCACCACAGAGGGGCCACACCTTTGTGCCCTGATGGGGTGAGCAGCATTTCCATGAGGGTCCCAGCCTCGACACAGCATAGATCACTCTCACATGGTCTCTTCATTGTGTCCTCTACTTTCTGCTACTTTTCTATTCTCTGTTTTGACACTGAATGACACCCGGTGACTTCCTTTGCTTTGATTATTGCATTAACTCTAATGGAGCCCAGCAAGCTACCGAGAGTATCCTGCTCTCAGGGCAGAACCTGGCAAGCCACCCATGGCATATTCAATATGCCAAAAACAGTAACAACAAGCTTCACAATGGAGACTTTACTGTTGCCCACTTGAGCAAATTGACGAACAACGGGATGATAGTGCTACAGTGATAATAAATAAGATAGGCTTGGACTGAAGCTATAGAACAGTGGGTAGGGCATTTGCCTTACACATGGCTGACCCGGGTTCGATTCCTAGCATCCCATATCGTCTCCCGAGTACGTCCAGGAGTCATTCCTGAGTGAAGAGCCAGGAGTAACCCCTGATCATTGCCAGGCGTTACCCAAAAAGAAATATGCAAATAAAAGTATTTTGAAAAATGATAGTCTGAGCAAGTAAGGCACTTGTCTTGCACATGGCCAACCAGTACCCCATGTGGTTTTCAGAGCCTACTAGGAGGGATTGATCCCTGAGCACAGAGCCAGGATTAAGTCTTGTGCACCACAAGTTGTGGCCCAAAGGCTTAAAAAAAAAAGAAAAGTAAAAGACATCCTCCATGTGTCTGCCAGCCCAGCTGACCTCAAAGAGAGAAAGTGGGCTTCTCATTTTTTGCTTGGTAAAGCTACAGGGTTATAACAGTCTAGACATCTTTAGGATTTTTTCAGGAAACACACACACTCTCTGTCTCTGTCGCTCTGTCTGTCTCTGTCTCTCTGTCTCTGTCTCTCTGTCTCTGTCTGTCTGTCTCTCTTTCTCTCCTTCTTTTTCCCCAAAGCCTCCAAGTAAAATTGGTTTTTACTTCACTGCTAGTCTACTGAAATTCTTTCCTATGGGAAAGGCAAGGGCCCAGAGGTCCTGAGTGAGGCCTAGGACTGGCTTTCCTTTTCTTGCAAAGCGCAATTTCTTACTCCAACTTGAGTACACGGCTCCCCCAGAAATCTGGTAGTGGGGTTTAACTCCTAAGCTTCACAAAACAAGTAGACATCAGGTGTGGCTTGACGTCTCCCTAGTGGGGCAGGGGGGACTCACAGTCCTTTTCGAAAAGGGGCTTATAGCAGACTTTATCAGTCCTAGCCTTCCCAGCTGCTTCCAGGGTGGCAGAGGTGCCCTGGGGGAAAGTGGCTGTCTCTCTCTTTCTCTCTCTCTCTCCATGCCACATAAGTCACTTTCTCAGGGCCCATTGACTTCAGAAGGTTGAGGAAGTGTCCACTGCATCATCTCCACTGACCAGAATTATCTAGCTAGTGTTCTTGGGTGCTGAGCTGTACAAAGGTATTTGTTAAGACTCTATCCTAACTCAATCAAAGCTGAAAGAATGTGACAAGGTGGCTTCCTCCAGAGAGGGCTTAAAGCATCTTCCAAATTGCAAGGCTCAGGCTAGTCTATTTTGTTGTTATTGTTGTTCTTTTTTTATTGACTCACCATGAGATATGGTTACAAAGTTGTTCATGATTGGGTTTCAGTCATACAGCGTTCCATCACCTATCCAGTCATCAGTGTACATTTCCTACCACTTTCCCTCCCACCCTACCTCCCCTCAGCCTGCCTCTATGGCAGGCACTTTTCTTCCTTCTCTTCGTCTCTGTCTCTTTCCTTTTGATCACTGTGGTTTGCAATACAGGTGCTGGAACCAGTCTGTTTTATATTCCCTACCCTAGATAGTCCTTCTAAGTTTTGAGAGCAAAGGGAAGAGGCACCAATTTTCAGGAAGTTTTGATTATCCTATTTTATTATAAAATCCAGTGTCTTTTCCTTGATGGTGTGATGTTCTGAACATTGTCCATCGTAATGTTGTTTGTACTAATCACTCCTCCTCTTCCTCCTCCCTCCTCTCTCCCTCTCCCTGTCTCTCTCTCTCACATACACATACACAAAAATTCTTTTCATCCAGTGAAAGTCTCATAAATAAGAATACTGCTTCATAAGTTTGAGCTGTTAATTTTTATTTCCCGAGGAAATGCATCTCATCATTGGAAGAAGTAACCTCTTGTTCAAATGCTAAGAGGCCAACAATGATGCCATGGTAATAGTTTTATGTTACTTTTCTGTTCATGTTAGAAAAGTAGCTGAATAAAAGTCAAATTTTCTTCATAATTTTATAGCTCTTTTTTCCCAAATGAGAATTCGATATTCTCGTCTACCTTTGAAAGAATAATTCATCTAATTGGGTCTTCAAAATCACAATCTAATTCCGATACTGGCATGCTTCTGCAGAGCAGAACACCACAGTCTTTGAACAATAAGGTGCTGACACTCCACCATACATTTTTCTGGGATCCAGGACTAGGGGTAGGGAAGGAGGGTAGAAGGAATAGTAAGACTCATGCTTGGGGATGGAAAGAGGGAAAAGGCAGTAGTGACTTTAGCCTAGCTCCCATGGATTTTGTGGTTCTGGGTGACCCACACCATTGGAAAGGAGATAGAGGGAACTTCAGAAAGATCTTGGAGGCTGGGACTCAATGGTGGTGAGTATTTAATGAATCATCTAGTATGGCATTCAAAAGGTCTTTTGTATTTTTATTTATTCATTTGTCTTTTTTTCTGCCCATCATAAGGGATGATTTGTGGAACTCTGATATGTTACATACATCTCTTACTCCACTGAGTATGGTAGCACATGATGAAAGCTCACTTTTTAAAAAAATTTTTTTTTATTGAATCACCATGTGAAAAGTTACAAAGAATTCAGGCTTAAGTCTCAGTGATACAGTGCTCAAACACCCATCTCTTCACCAGTGTCCATGTTCCACCACCTCCCACCCCACTCCCACCCCCCGCCTGTGCAGCTGATAATTTTCACTTTACTTTCTCTTTACTTTGATTACATTCAGTATTTCAACATAAAACTCACTATTATTATTTGGAATTTTCCTCCCAAAATTGAACCTGCTGAAAAGGCAGCATTTGATAATTTGTTTTCTCTTGCTGAGAATGAAGAGACATGAGGCTGCACGGCCGTGATAGCCATAGTGGCTGCGCGGTTTTGGATTTCTGTAGTTTAGTAGCTAAGTCCAGGGAAATTTCTGCCAAAAATTGCATCATTACAAGCTCACACCTCTGTTTAGTGGGCCTTATAAGATGGTGGTTGCCACACCGCCCCGCCAGAAAGGAAAAACCTTTCCCCTCCTGGGGCGTCATGGGGCCGTGGCTTAGTTCACAGTCTGGAGGCATTTCTACAAGAAGCTGCTGGTGCCAAAGGTAGTTAGATGGCCTCTGGGATCATGGGCGTTCAGCAACTGAGGGGCCACACATATGCAGCCGCCCGGATCACCTCACATTTTTTTTAATGTAGGAGTACTGCTGTTTATTCAGCCATTCATTGATTAAGCTGATTGAACTGGGTATCAACTCCACATGACTTTAAAAAATTTTTTTAATTGGATATCCATAGGATAGACCATTACAAAGCTGTTCATAATTGGGCTTCAGTCATACAATGATCCAGCACCCATTCCTCCACCAGTATACGTTTCCCACCACCAATGTTCCCTATTTCCCTATCACCACCCCTCAACCCCCATCCCCCACCCCCAGCCTCCCTCTATGGGAGGCACATTCCTTCTTGCTCTCTCTCTCCTTTTCCTTTTGTGCATTATGGTTTACAATACAGGTGCCAAGAGGGCACGGTGTTTGTTCAGGGCATTGGGTATTTTTATTAGGATGGTAAAACTAGAGTAGGTTTTCAGTTAGGTGGCAGCTTTGAGATGTGGATATGACCCGCTGAGGTTTCTGGAAGTACAGGGAGGTGGGGGAAGGTAGCCCATCCCGACTCTGAGAAAGCCTGGAGACTTCAGTCACAAAACCCATAAACCAGAATTTTTAGCAGATTATATCTTGGTGAGGTTTGTCCTGAGACGGTGGAGTCAGTCTGGGGGTATGGCAGCAATTTTGGATAGTGGAAGCAAGTGGCTGCGAGGGGTGGGGGGAAAGCTCTGCTTGGGCGGGCCACCAGGCCAAACTCCAACCCCTCTGATTTACCCTGGTCTGTTTAGCCATGCGCGGGTCCGAGATTAACTGTGGCTTTTGATCTCCTTCTCGATTGTCTATGGGTCTCTGAAATAAGGCAAATAAATGAGCTTGTATAGCTAAGCCAGAAAGTGGTTTGTGGGTGTGGATCACACGTACCTTTTTGCCATTTAATTTCTTGGTAAACTTGGTCCCAAGTTGTTGGCATCTGTCCCAAGGAACAGTAGAAATTTTGTGATATCCGGAAGCCTGAAGGCACCATCAGGCTGCTGATGCACTCACCTCAGAGGTACAGGTTGACCTGCTGGTGGCACCATACCCCTGGAAGCTCACTTTTAAATCCAGTTCTATTGATACCTTTGGTATCCAAGCTGCACAAAGCAGCCTCGTGCCTCAAAGAAATAAAAATTTTGAATCTGACATCATTACAAATAAGAGACTGCTAATGTCTGGAACAAAGGGTAAATTTCAGGAGTACTCAGTGGGCAAGAATTGGACTTGTATTGAGGTTCTTCTTCCATTGTGTAAATTTTGTTATCTGCTTATTTTTTCTCCACTTAATTTTATCAGACTTAGTTTGATGTACTAGAGAAATTGTATGGGAGGTAAGACACATAACTTGTATGCCCTTGGTACTGTTTTGATCCCTGACATCACAAATGGTCCCTGAGCATCACCAAGTGTCATTTTTGAGCACCACTTGGTTAAAAAAAATTCTGCCTTTCTGACTTAGGTTGAAAGTCTTTACTGTTGCATATGGTGTGCAATAGATATTGAGAGTTAATTTATTATATAAATTTTATTTATTCTCTGTAGGTGCTTTATATGTTTAATCATGGATAATGAGACTGATGCTGTAATCTGAAATGTTAAGTTTAAGCTCAGATTTTCTTTCTCCTCTTCCTTTCTTTAAGAATTATTAAAAATTGTGCC